>NC_050456.1:75881330-76042208 GCF_903995425.1 Onychomys torridus | reverse complement strand
AAGAAATAGATTCATCAGTCAAAGAAAACACTAAAACCAACAAGTCATGACCCAAAATGTCCAAGAAATTTGTGACACCATGAAAAGACCAACCTACAAATAATAGGGATAGAGGAAGGAGAAGAATACCAACTCAAAGGCATAGAAAATATATTTAACAAGATCTAGACAGAAATTTCTAACTAAAAAAAGGAAATGCCTATGAAGATACAAGAAGCCTATAGAACACCAAACAGACTAGACCCCCAAAAAGTCCCCTCGCCACATAATAATTAAACAACTAAACGTACAGAATAAAGAAGAATATTAAGGGCAGCAAAGGAAAAAGGCCAAATGCTTATAAAGGCAAACCCATCAAAAAACACCTGATATCTCAATGGAGACTTTGAAAGCCAGAAGGACCTGGACAGAATAATGCAGACACTAAGAGACCATGGATGCCAGCCTAGACTAATATACCCAGCAACACTTTCAACCATCATAGATGGAGTGAACAAGACATTCCAAGACAAAACAGATTTAAACAAATTTTATTCACAAACCCAGCCCTACAAAAAGCACATAAAGGAAATTCCAACCAAGGAAGTCAGATACACCCATGAAAACACAGGAAATGATAACACCACACAGCAGTAAACCCCAAAGAAGAGAAGTATACACACACTACCACCAAAAAATAAAAATAACAACAGGAACTAACAATCACTGGTCACTAATATCCCTTATATCAACGCTTAATTCACCTGTAAAAAGACATAGACTAACAAAATGGATATGGAAACAGGACCATCTTTCTGCTGCATACAAGAAACACACCTCAAATTCAAAGACAGACACCTCCTAAGAATAAAAGGCTGGGAAAATTTTTTTTTTCAGAGCTCAGGACCAAACCCAGGGCCTTGTGCTTGCTAGGCAAACACTCTACAACTGAGCTGAATCCGCAACCTTTTTTTTTCTTTTTTTTTTCAGCTTCAATTTTTAATTAAACTGAGACTATATAGAGACCATTTGTGTTAAGTGTCTGTAAAGAAGAGCAGAAACAAACATTTAGGAAGACTTATGAAATTTTATATGTGATATACCACTAGGGCCAATTTGTTGTTTTTCTGGGAAATTTTCTCTGGATGATTGGTGGTTTTTCTTCAGATGTCTCATTTGTCCAAGTTCTTCAGATTCCTTAGCCTTTATTCTCCTAAAAGACAAAAACAAAAACCCTTCCTCAAACCTAACTTTGGGGAGGTTCCCTTTTGGCAAGTTATATCTGACCAAATGAAAAGCATTTGTTAGTGGTAAAGTTAATTTAAATTGAATGGTCATGCTGGTTGATGAACTATCACCTCTTCTAAACAAGAGATCTCTTTTGTTCACATCAAACCTTTAACAATTTTGATGGTCTACATAGCTTTTCTTCTCTTGTGGAAACAAAACAAAACTTTGTCCCCAATGTAACACACATCCTGGTTTCCATTCTGAGGTCAGCACATCCTTAAAGTATATAGGCTGATTTAATTCTGTAGTTTTTTTCTACTGTCCAATGTCTCTCCACAGCTGTTGTTCCTTTCTCTTTAGCATTGGGAAAATTCTAAGTTAATAAAACATTATGTAACCTATTTCTGGGTGGTTTTGTTATTCCTTTCTGTTTATTTAGCATATCCTTTAGAGTTCTGTTTGATCTTTATACAACTCCTTGGCCTGTAGGATTATGTGGTATACCTGTAATATGCTTTATATTGTAATAAGCAATAAACTATTTCATTTTACCAGATACAGAAGCTGGAGCATTATCAGTCTTAATTTGTGCAAGTATAGCTATGATGGCCATAACTTCTAGCAAATATGTGATTACAGAATCAACCTTTTCAGATCTCAGAGCAGTTGCCCACTAAAATCCTGGATAGGTGTCAATGGTGTGGTGTACATATTTCAATTTTCCAAATTCTGCAAAGTGAAACACATCCATCTGCCAGACTGCATTCCTCTGAGTACCCTTTGGGTTACATCCTGCTGGTAATAGAGTCTGATTGTAAAAAGAACGAGTAAGACATTTCCTTATAATATCCTTGGCTTGTTGCTAGGTTATGGAAAAATCCTTTTTTAAACCTTTACTGTTAACATGATGTTTTTAATGAAATTCTGAGGCTTCCAGCCCATTTCCTATCAATAGTTTATTGATCTGGTCATTACCTTGTGCTAGAGGTTGTGGCAGACCCATATGGGATCAGATGTGAGTTATATATACAGGATGCTTCCTATTCCTGGTTATATATTGTTAGGCAAGTGCTCTACCACTGAACTAAATCCCCAGCCCTTCCTGATTATTTATTGTAACTGAATAAATAACAAAGTTAATTCTGATTCATCAGCGATAAATTCTGCAGTTTCAATATGTAAGACCACTCTTTCAGCATACTGAGTCAGTAACTATGTTGAGAGGTTCCAAAAAACCCATTAATACCATCAGAATAGCATAGAATTCTGATTTTTGAACTGAATTATAAGGACTTTGAACCACTTTACTTAAATTTTCTGATTTGTAACCTGCCTTTTCTTGGAGATCAGAGCAAAAAGCAAGCCATTTAGTGGAAGTCTGGTGGTGGTGGCACATGCCCTTAATCTAATCACATGGCAGGCAGAGTCTCTGTGAAGTCAAGAACACAGCCAAGTGGTGACCCGAACCTTTAAATACCAGTACCAACCATAGAGGCCTGGAGGTCTGTATAGACAGGCAGTGACGAGGAAATCATGTGGCTGGGTTTAGAGCCAATGAGAAGGTAGAACAGAAAGGCAATAAAAAGACAGGTCACACAAGAGAAGGTCTCTCTCTCAGGGGAAGTGACAGCAGTGGGTGGTATATTAAAGGGAGTCATGGCTCTTGCTCTGATCTCTTAGGCTTTAACTCTGTATTTGGCTCTGTGTTTCTTATTTACTAAGACCATTTAGAATTTCATCTACACATCCCTCATTGGCTGGGCACAATCAGGAACTCTGATAGCTCCTGTTGTTAGGCCCTCAGGCGGACTCCAGGTTGGCTCTTAAGGAGTACATGTGTGAAGGCCTTGGCAACTGGTCTGAGCCAATTTCCTCGACCCTAGGGGCCTGTCCTACAACATATCCACCCTTTTATTTTATTACATGGGCGGGAGTCAGAGTTCTTTGCTCCAGCCTTGTTGACCCCGCCTTAGAGGGGCACAGCAACTGGACTGTGCCTGTGTTAGGTTGCCTTGCCAAACAAGCTCTTACCCATTTTTTTTTTTTTTAGATTTATTTATTTATTATGTATACAGTGAGTGTTCAGCCTGCAGGCCAGAAGAGGGCACCAGATCTCTTATTGTAGATGGTTGTGAACCACCATGTGGTTGCTGGGATTTGAACTCAGGACCTCTGGAAGAACAGCCAGTGCTCTTAACCTCTGAGCCATCTCTCCAGCCCCATCTTACCCATCTTTGACTACCAGCTCTTGAAGAGTGTCCATCCCTGAGGAATCACCTCAGGTGGAGAGTGTCAGGCAGCAGCCTTTTGAATTTCAGAAAGCCAGGCATGCATAACCTCCTGTAGAGGGCTATGAGTTGGATATCTAAGAGCCATTAACACCTACAGAGTTGCATTAGTGGCCACCTATTGTTGTTGGATGTGCTGTAGGAGACACTTTAAAAGGAGAAAGATCAAAAGCACTACTCTGTCAATCAAAACATAAGTGAAAACCAGGAGGGATCAAACAGCCTCTTTATATCATGACAAAACTTTTCAAAAAATAAAGAGTCAAAGGCCATAACCTGTGCTCTTGTCTGATTTAATTGGAAAATTTCATGTGTTAGCTGTAATGGAGAAACTTAGGTGACCATGGGCCCTTAATATATTTAGCTAGCTCCCAGCCTGCTAATCAGATGGTCTTCATCTCAAAAGGCATCATACAAAATGAGGAAAAGCATAGCTCCAAAAGTCTTCAGCCTTTAAAGGGCCAATGAGATCAAGAAATGGGAAAATCACCCAGAATGGTAGAAGCAGGCTGATCTATGGCCAAGCACAAATCTCTTGCTAGGACACATATTGGCATAGTGGCACTCTGAAGAAAAACACAAGCATAACCTTGCCCATGGGTTAGCAATGGGGCTGAAAGTTTCTATTGGAGGGAGATAAAATATCTCCATCTCACCACAGGCAGGGACATGTTCCTTGGCAGAGACACCTAGTGCTTATAGGCCCCCCTGAGTCCCTTGTAGAGCCTTGAGGGCCAGGTCTGAGGCCTGTTGAAAATAGGCATTCAAACCAATCTGTGCCTGGTGCACATATTCCCCATGCCCTGTGAGCATATCATAGGTCACTAGGACATTAAGTAAGATATTGGTCCAGGCCTGGTATTCTGCCTGATTATCACAGGCTGATCTCCAACTGAGAAAGACTGCAGGTTCCAACACAGCTTTAAGCAAGTTCTACCAATGGAAATATGTTTGTAATTGCACTGACCATTGATCAATGACCTGCTGAAGTAGGGAGAATCTGAGTCTGACTCATTGGCTGCCTTCCAGATGATGGGGAGATCAGTTATGGGTGCGGGAATCCAGGGCTGGACCCCGGCATTTGTGCCCATATTGACTGGGCAGGCTTCTATGGGACTACAGACTGACAGTGGCACAGGCTGTGAGGGTTATAAGGCAGTTGGCACTGTGGGAGAGTAGCCACTCCTGAGGTAGGCTGGTATTGGGGTAGATTGCCCCAAGAATTCTGCGTTGGAGGGGTGGCTGCCAGCTATGGTGGTACAGCAGAAGGGGACAGCATCACATGACTTAATGACAGCTACCTTGTCTTTGAGAGATTTGGCGGGACCCAAAATGACAGCTACATTCTCCTTGACAGATTTCATGGGGCCCAAATTGACAGCTACACTCTCCTTGACATTTTAAGGGGACCATATTAACAACTGTGTTCATCTTGTCAGATTTGGTGGGACCCAAACTGACAGCTGCTTTCTCCTTGACAGATTTCCCAGGGCCCTAACTGACAGATTTCCTGGGACCCAAACTGACAGATTTCTCAGTGCCCAAACTGATAGCTACTTTCTCCTTTACAGATATTTTGGGGCCCAAACTGATAGTTATGTTCTCCTTAACAGATTTCACAGGGACCAAACTACAGTTATATTCTCCTTGACAGATTTCTGGACCCTATGGGCCTGTTCTACTACACCCAACAAAGAAAATTTTTCTTTACTTCTTCAAACATTCTTCCTAAATCATCTGCATTTGAGTCAGCTAGTAAAAAATTATCCATGAAATGATAAATTATAGATACAGGAAATTGTTTACATATTACTTCTCATGGCTGTCGTACAAAATATTGGCATAGGGTTGGGCTATTTAACATTCCCTGTGGGAGAACCCTCCATTGATATCTCTTAACCAGCTGATAATTATTATAAGTATGTAGCATGAATCCTAAAAGGTCTTATTAATGAAAATAAACCGGGAGAAATTGGGGTGAATGCTGGAAGATCAGAGAAGCAGAACAAGCCACAGCCACCTCACCTTGCCAATTCCTCAGCTGATCCTGTTTCCTCAGACTGGAAGCCTCTGAGTCCTCATCCAGAATGAATCTGAGCTGAACTGTTGCTTAAAAGCCTAAAAGCTTAACCAGGCTCTAGTTCCTGATCCTAACGCCTTATATACCTTTCTGCTTTCTGCCATCACTTCCTGGGTTTAAAGGCATGAGTCACCATGCCTGGCTGTTTCCAGTGTGGCCTTAAAATCAGAGATCCACATGGATCTCTGTCTTCAGAGTGATAGGATTAAAGGTGTGTATGCCACCTTTGTGTGTGTGTGTGTGTGTGTGTTCCAATGAGTCTTTATTTATGGACACTCCAATCTGAATTTCATAGGACTTTCATGTAGCATGAAATGTGATTTTTAAAACCACTTAGAAACACAGAGACCATTCTTAGCTCACAGGCCACACAAAACAAATGGTGGGGCTGGATCTCAAGTACACAGTCACTTTCTACCCTCTGCTCTAAGTATTTTTTGACATTTATTTGCTGGTATAGGCATAGTGTCTACTTCCTTATTATGTGAGATCAATAATATACAATTTGCTTAAGGCTTTGTCTAAACTGCTGGTGTATAAATTTTTAAGTCAAAAAATTTAAAATGATTTGTATGTTAAAATTAAATGCTAAAGAAACAAACTGGCCAAGTTTCATTTATTTCCTAATGCAACTTCTATACAGCTCACACACGCAGCAGGACTTGCACCTTGGCTTCACAACAGCACCAGGCTGCACTTCCGGTTATAATACAGCAGGGGCAAGGTGGCTGGAAAATGTACATTCATACACTATGACCTAGGGCAGCTAAGGCAAGACTTGGACCCACTGCCTGGACCACTTGTGTCTGACCTATTAAAAATGTACCCAGTCATTAAAAATGGCCAGTTGGGGAATAGGCTATGTATAAAATATGTCATGTAAAATTTACCCATTAATCTTTTTAAAAAATAATATTTAGACGTTAAACCTTTGACCAACTTGTCATGTGGATATACATTATGGCAGCGAGAAGCACACTTGCTGTATTTCCGCAACCTGGCTAATTTTTTCTTTCTTTCTTTCTTTCTTTCTTTCTTTCTTTCTTTCTTTCTTTCTTTTTTTCTTTTCTTTTTTGTAAACCATAACATTTTTGTGAAAACAGCCAAATTAAATCTCTTCTTTATACATCTGTTAGGTTATTTCCAAGTCACTCCCCAACCCCAAAAACCAGTCTGACACTTGCTGACATGTTTAATTCGAACCTATGTTTGTAGTTTCTAAAACGCTGATCTGAAGACCCAGTCTGGTTACAGGTACACCAACCATGAAGACATAGGCTGTTTCCTCCATCCCGAGGAGAGGATCCATTTCTAACAGTCTCTAAAAATACTCATCTGCCCGTCCTGGGACCTGGGTTCTCCTGTGTGCACGTCCACACACTACCTGTTGCAAGCCCTCTTTTTCTTGGACTTTTCCAGGGCTCGTTGTTTTCTCGTTCTCCCCGCGACATTTGGGGCAGTACCACTTGCCCTTCGGTTTATGGTTGAGTCCCACACAAGAAAAGTGGAACCACTGGATGGGGCACTCGTCGTTGTCACAGCCGATCATCTCTCCATAGGAGACCTGATTGCACAGACAGTACGTGGGCTCGTTGGGGTCGATGGGAAGGTCTGCGGGAGAGGCTTCCCTCTCTGCTTTGGCCTTGGAGCGTTTCTTCTTCTTTGAGGTTTTTGCTTTCTTCTCCTTGGGTGTTCCTGAGGTGATGTCGTCGAGGTGATTATTAGACGCGTTCTCTCGGTTCTCGTTGTTTCGCTGTCTCCAGGACCGCTTGTTGTTGGGCTTGTCCGTCTGAGTGATTGTCTCACTCTTCGACTTGTCCTGGCCGGCCTTGTCGCTGCTGCCAGTGCTGTCACTGATGTCCTGGTGTGCCTCGAAGAGCTCCACGTGGCTGTCCACCTGCCTGGTGCGGTTCTCCACCAGCTCCACCATCTGACTCACGATCTGGATCTTCTCACCGCCCAGCTCCTGGCTGCGGATCAGGGCCCTCTGGATGCAGTGCAGCACCCGACTCTTCTGCGTGCCGTCCTTCTCACGCTTGAACTTCTCATAGTAGTCATCCAGTTCTTTCAGGATCTCTTGGTATTTGGCATCGATCCCCCGCATCAGCGAGACGATCCTCTGCAGGTCGAAAGGCAGTGACTCCATTGAGTCCAGGTAATCCACCACATAGTTCACCAGGTGGATCTGCTCCCCGTTGGCAGGACTCAACATGGTTCACCCCGAGGTCCCCGACTCGGTGGCTTTCCGCTTCTTCCACCTCCGGCCCCCCTCAAACAGCACTGCAAAATGCAAAGCTCTCGCCCTCCCGGGCCTGGTGCCTGCCGAGCACACACCCAAAGGGGGCCCACTGCCCACCCGCCACCAGCCACATGGAGACCAGAGAGAGCTAGCCAGCAGCGGGAAGGGCGCGCTCCACCTTGCAGCACTTGTCCAATGTGGAAAACCGTATGCCACCATTTTTTGGCCTCTGTATCTAGTGGCTGTTCTGTTCTCTGACCCCAGATAAGTTTATTAGGGTGCACGATATTGGAGAACACAGTATCACCACATAAGCAGGCACCGTGAAGGCAATTCTTTCTTCTGTCCTTTTCTTTTAAGGGTATTGAGAAGAAACAGTCTTTTAAATTGATAACTGTAAGAGGCCATCCTTTAGGTAATAGAGTAGGCAAAGAAATTCCAGATTATAGAGAGCCCCATTGACTGAATTACTTTGTTAATTGCTCTAAGGACTGTTACCATTCTCCATTTACCAGATTTCTTTTTAATAACAAATACAGGAGAATTCCAAGGGATGGTTGATTCTTCAATATGCTGAGCATTTAACTGCTCTTGTACCAGCTTTTGTAAGGCCTGGAGTTTCTCTGTTGTTAAAGGCCATTGCTGAACCCATAAAGGCTTGTCTGTTAACCTTTTTAAAGGTAGAATGTGGTCATATTTTAACTGTGCTGAAATGTGATTTTATTTGTATGTTAATCAATAAAGTTGGCCTGGAGATCAGAGGTCACATATTGAGGTCACCTAGCAAGCCATAAGCAGAAGTCTGGTGGTGGAGGAATTCATGTGGCAGGGCTTAGAGCCAATGAGAAGGCAGAACAGAAAGGCAATAAAAACACAGGATACACAGGCAGAAGCTCTCTCTGTGGAAGCAATGGTGGCAAGGTGGTATGATAAGGTAGTCATGGCTCTTCACTAGTTCTCTGATCTCTTTGGCTATTACCTCTGTATTTGGCTCTGTGTTTCTTAATTAATAAGACTTTTTTAGAAATTTGTCTACATTTGGTTTCCAACATGGCAAGAATTAATTAAAAGACCACTGGTGGCCTTACAGGCCAGGGGATACAGGTCCCAGGCCCAGCTGGAGCTACAAGCAGTTCGACTGCACCCAGTCAGAGCTGTACTCGACCATAGCTACAAGCAGCTCCATGCAGCTGGAGCTACTTGTGGCCAGTTTGCCAACTCATGTGGCCCCAGCTTAAAAGGGCTGGAGCTACAATCGGCTCAGGCCCCAAATTACTCAAGTTGTAGCACTTGGCTAGACTTTAGATTTTAGCCAGAACACTTGGCTGCACTTTAGCTTTTAGCTTTTTTCTCTTCTCCTGGTAGGTAGTAGGCACTTTCCCTCTCTCTCTCTCCCTTCCCTCTCTCTCTCTCTCCTTCTCTCTTTCTCTCTCTCTGCACAATCATGCTAGGTAGCTGTTTTGAAATTCCCTTGGACTTCTACTGTTCTATGCAGACTTGGTAAGTCAATTAAGATATCAGATATCTTAAAAGGAAAAACTACTTAAAAGAGAAAAAAATTTCCCCCATTAAAAAATGGGAAATATCTTTACAATGGATGGAATTGGTCTTTGTTTGATAAAACATTAGGGAGTCTGAAAATGGAACAATTACATGAGAGGATTAATGTTTATGGGATGTATGTAATATTAATTATGCATATTATTTATTTACTTATCCTTATTTTACAATTTAAAAAGATAATCAATTTAAGTGCCAAGATAAAAGCTTTAGAAAAACCTGTTAAAGGGAATTATAGAGAATTTCAGACTCAGACAGATGAATTTAAGGGTGAAATTATTTCAGGATTGGATTATAAGTTACAGAAAGATACCTTGTTTTCAAGCAACCAAAGTTGATTTAACTGGTAACCATACAGCAATTACCTGATCAAGGATGTGCACAAAATAATTGGACTCCAGTTGAAATGTTAGATTTAAGAAGTTTTAAGGAGGTGATCATATCTTATGGCATGGATTCCCCATTTATAAAGCAAATGTTAAACTCCTGGTCAACTTGTAATAGGATTATTCCTCAAGGCTGGGAAAGAATTAGTAACCACTGTCCTGGAACCCTGAGCACAGCTGCAGTGGCACTTGTGGTACAGAGATGAGGCTAAGACCGTAGAAAGTCAATGGAGAGCTAGAGGTGTGGAAATTTCTCAGGATCAGCTTCTTGGAGAAGGCCAATATACTGAAATACAAAGACAATGTTTATATGATAACCAAACCTTAATTCTATGCCACATGGCTTCATGAATGCATGGGACAAAATTGAGGAAGCAGGAAAGAAAATTGAGCCATCCACAAAAGTTATACAGGGTCCAAAAGAATCCTTCGTAGGTTTCTTACAAAGGCTGTCTTCAGCAGAAACAGAATGGTCCCGAATTCAGAAGCTAGACAGATAATAATCAAATCTTTGGCTTTTGAAAGTGAGAATGCAGCATGCAAAATAATAATCAGGCTATTAAAGGCAAGATCTGCACCCTTGGAGGACTGGATCAGGGACACAATTAATGTTGAGTCTCATGACCATGATGCTATGTGGATAGCAGAAGCAATTTCAAAAGGTTTGAGGAATGTAAGATGTTTTGGGTGTGGAAAGAAATATCATTTGAAAAGGAATTGTTAAACAGGGGATTTCTAGAAAGAATGTTTATTCCAGGAATAGTAACAGAATGCCCTTCCCTTCTGGAGTATGCAGAAGGTGTGGTAAGGGTAAACACTGAACCAAACCGAATGTAGATCAACAAGGGACAGACAAGGAAATCCTTTGCCTCTGTCCTCAGGAAACTCCCAGAGGGGCTTCAGGAAGGCCCCCACAGCAAATCCAGTTCAGACCTTTCCTGCCATCATGGTAGAAACCCCTACTCAGAGCAATTAAATAACCAAATGCCTTTTGGAATAAAACAGGCTGCTCAGGGTGATAGAACAGTTGAGGCAGAGAGAATAGAAAAATCAGGAGAAGCTATAAAACCATTTTTTTTTGGGAAAACTTCTATAAATGAACAAAGACCCAAATTAAAAATATGAATAAATGATGTTTTGTTGGATGGTGTAGTTATAGGTGCAGACATGACAATAATTGCACCAGAATTTTGGCATCCAACTTGGCCTTTTCAGGAGGTAAAAGTTCAGTTGTTAGGGATTGGAACATTATCTCAAGTGAAACAGAGTGCAAGATGGCTCAAATGTATAGGTCCAGAAGGACAGAGAGGAAAGTTAAAGCCATATGTGGCTAATATAGCTATGAATTTATGGGGCCATGATCTATTACAACAATGGAATACTCAGATTAGCATTCCCCCAACCTCAGAAACAAATCATAAACTAACACATGTTTCTGAGAGAAATATAAGAATGTATTATTCTAATAGGTGGTCACCAGCCATCCAGATTGTACAAGAAAAACACACAACAACTGACGATCTTTCAAAGACACCAACAGCTCTACCTTTAAAATGGTTAACAGACAAGCCTGTATGGGTTCAGCAATGGCCTTTAACAACAGAGAAACTCCAGGCCTTATAAAAGCTGGTACAAGAGCAGTTAAATGCTCAGCATATTGAAGAATCAACCATCCCTTGGAATTCTCCTGTATTTGTTATTAAAAAGAAATCTGGTAAATGAAGAATGGTCACAGACCTAAGAGCAGTTAACAAAGTAATTCAGTCAATGGGCTCTTTACAATCTGGAATTTCTTTCCCTACTCAGTTACCTAAAGGATGATCTATCTTATAGTTATCAATTTAAAAGACTGTTTGTTTTCAATACCTTTACAAAAATAGAGAGAGAAAGATTTGCCTTCTTGGTGCCTACTTATTATAACTCTCAGCTGGTTAAGAGGTATCAATGGAGGGCTCTCCCACAGGGAATGTTGAATAGCCCAAGCCTGTGCCAATATTTTGTACAACAGCCATTGGAAATGATACATGAAAATTTCCTAAATCCAAAATTTATCATTATATGGATGATATTTTACTAGCTGATTCAAATGCAAATACTTTAGAAAGAATGTTTGAAGAAGTAAAGAAAAATTTGCCTTGTTTGTGATTAGAAATTGCTCCTGAAAAGAAACAAAGAGGAGATTCTATTAGTTATTTATGATATAAAATAGGTCTCCAAAAAATTAGACCCCAAAAGGTGCAAATTAGGAGAGATTGATTATGGACTCTTAATGACTTTCAAAGATTATTCTGAGACATTTTCCATCTATGAACTATTTTGCTGGGGTAAAAATTGATGAACTGAGTAATTTGTTCAAAACCTTAGAAGGTGACAAGGACTTAAATAGTTCAAGAGAGTTATCACCTGAAGCTGAGAAAGAATTGGCTTTGGTAGAAAAGAAAATACAAGAAGGACATGTAGATCGTATTGATCCAAAGCTGGATTGCATTTTGGTTATTTTACCTTCTTGGCATTCTTCTACAGGAATTTTAATGCAGAGGAAAGATATTATATTGGAATGGATATCTCTACCAAGTAAACAAAGTAAAATTTTAAAAACTTATGTAGAAAAGATCTCTGACATGATTTTGAAAGGAAAATTGTGACTTTGTCAATTAGCAGGAATAGACCCAGCAGAAATTGTCATACCTTTAACTAAGGAAGACATTGAAAAATTATAGGCAGAAAGTGAACCTTGACAAAGAGCTTGCAATACTTTTTTGTGAGAGATTAACAGCAACTATCCCAAAAGTGATAGAATTGAACTTATAAAGAGAGCTGATTGGATTTAGCTTTGCATTGTACAGGAAACACCCATATCTGAAGCTCATACATTTTATATAGATGCAAAGAAACAAGGAAAGGCAGGATACAAATCAGAAATTTTAGGTAAAATGGTTCAAAGTCCTTATAATTCAGTTCAAAAATCAGAATTCTATCTCATTCTGATGGCATATGTCTCTGGTAAAATGAAACATTTTTTTGCTTATTACAATATAAAGCATATTACAGGTATACCACATAATCCTACAGGACAAGGAGTTGTATAAAGATCAAACAGAACTCTAAAGGATATCCTTAATAAACAGAAGGTGGTAACAAAACCCCTCAGAAACAGATTACACAATGCTCTATTAACTTTGAATTTTCTAAATGCTAAAGAGAAAGGAACAACAGCTGCAGAGAGACATTGGATAATAGAAAAAACTACCAAATTAAATCAGCCTATATAGTTTAAGGATGTTCTGACCTCAGAATGGAAACCAGGATATGTGTTACATTGGGGATGAGGTTTTGCTTTTATTTCTACAGGAGAAGATAAGCTGTGGATACCATCAAAAATTGATAAAGGTTCAATTTGAACAAGAAAGACCTCTTAATTAGAAGAGGTGATAGTCCATCAACAAGTGTGACCATCCAATTTAATCTGATCACATGTCAGGCAGAGTCTATGGGTGGTCAAGGACACAGCCAAGCATAACCCCAGTACCAACTATAGAGACCTGGAGGTCTGTATAGACAGGCAGTGAGGAGGAAGTCATGTGGCTGGGCTTAGAGCCAATGAGAATGCAGAACAGAATGGCAATAAAAACACAGGTTATAAAGGAAGAAGCTCTCTCTGTGGAAGCAATGGTGGTGAGGTGGTAAGATAAAGTATTCATGCCTTTTCGCCAGCTCTTTGATCTCTTTGGCTATTACCTCTGTATTTGGCTCTGTGTTTCTTATTTAATAAGACTGTTTAGAAATTCATCCGCATTAGAGCTGTTGGTGTCTTTGAAAGATAAGTAGCTGTTGCGCCCTGTTCTTGTACAATCTGGATGGCTGGTGACTGTTCTTTATAATGTCTTCTAATATTTCTCTCAGAACCATGTGTTAGTTTATGGTTTGTTTCTGAGTTTTGAGGAATGTTAATCTGGGTATTCCATTGTTACAATAGATCATGGCCCATAAATTCATAGCTATATTAGCAACATACGGCTTTAATTTTCCTTTCTGTCCTTCTGGCCCTATACATTTGATCTGTGCTCTGTATCACTTGAGATAATGTTCTAATCCCTAACAGCTGAACATTGACCTCCTGAAGACACCAATTTGAATGCCAAGATTCTGGTGCAATTATTGTAATGTCTGCACCTGTGTCTACAAGACCCTCCATGAGAACATCATTTATTCATATTTTTAATTTTGGTCTTTGTTCATTCATTGAATTTTGCCAAAAAAAAATGGTTTTCTGGTTTCTCTTGAATTCTGTTCTCTCTACTATAGCTGTTCTGTCACCCCAAGCAGTATGGTTTATTACAATTGGTTTCTTCTCTGATGGCAGGAAAGGACTGAACTGAATTTGCCATGGGCACCTCAGGGAGTTCCCTGATGGCAAAGGCAAAGGATTATCTTGTCTGTTACTTGTTGAACTACATTCATTGGTTCAGTGTTTACCTTTACCTAACCTTCTGCTTACCCCAGAAATGGCATTCTGTTGCCAATGTTCCTTGAAGGTACATTGTTTATAGGGATGCCCTGTTTATAGTCTCTCTTTAGCTGGCCTTGTTTTCTGCAATTAAAGCATCTGGCATTATTATTTTTCTTCAAACCTCTTGAAATCACCTCTCCTATCTACATATCATCATGGGCATGAGATTCAATATTAATTGTATCTCTGATCAAATCTTCTGAGGGTGCTGATCTTGCTTGTAAAAGTCTAATTACCCTTTTGCATGCTGCATTAGCTTTCTCAAAAGCCAGAGATTCAATTATTATCTGTCTAGCTTCTGTATTTAGTATCATTCTATTTATTGCTGAAGACAGCCTTTGAAAGAAATCTGTGAAGGTTTCTGTTGGGCCCTGTATAACTTTCATAAATGACTCAATTTTCTTCCCTGCTTCTTCAATTCTGTCCCGTGCATTCATGGCTGCCATGTGGCATAGAATTAGCATGTAGTCATCATATAAAGATTGTCTTTATATATCAGCATAACTGCTTTCTCCAAGAAGTTGATTTTGGGAAATTTCAATACTTCCAGCCCTACATTGTTGGTTTATAGTTTTTGCCACTTCTTTCTACCAAGTTATCCATTGTAACTTTGGCCCAGCCTCTAGGACAACTGTAACCAAATCATTCCAGTCCTGAGGGATAATTCTATTACAAGTTGACCACAAGTTTAACATCTGCTTTACAAATGGAGAATACATGCCATATGATACTATAACTTCTTTAAATCTCCTCAAATCTAACATTTCTACTGGAGTCCAGTAAGCTCTTACACAGCCCTGAACATTTGGCTGTTCCTGTAAGGTTAAAAGTTAGATTAATATTTGCTATCTGGTAACCTTAGGCTTTTATCTCTGTAACCATATAATTCAATGCTGATGTAGGTTCACCTTTAAATTCTTCTGTCTGGTTCTGAATTTCTCTATAATTTGTTTTAACAAGTTTTCTAAAACTTTTATCTTGGCACTCAGATTGACCAACCTTTTTAATGCTAAAATAAAAATGATCAAGCAAATAATATTCATAATTGACATTATGTAAATCTCATTAACATTAATTATCCTTTCATGTAATTGTTCTATTTCAGACTGCCTATTGTGTTACCAAAGAGAGACCAAATTCCCTCCATTGTAAAAAAATGTTTCCCAATTTTTAATGTGGGAAAAAAATCCTCTTTTAACTAATTTCTTCCTTTAAGATATCTTAATTGACTCACCAAGTCTGTCGACTGCATAGAACATTAGATGTTCAAGGGCATTTCAAAGCAGCTACATAGTGAGGTAGCAGTCTGAGTTTGGAATCCAGAAAGAGCCCTCACCCACCAGGAGAGAAAAAGCCAAAGAGACTTTGGCCCATGTAGGGTGGAGACTCTGGCTGCATATAACTTGGGCCTGAGCCATGGAGCTCAGGCCTGAGCCAGGGGCCTGTAAGAACACAAGTGGCTTTTTAGTGAATTCTTGCCACAAACATTGGGCTGCCATGTGTAAGATGAATTACTAAATGGTCTTATAAATCAAAACCCAGAGCCAGATATTGGGGTTAGAACTGAGAGATTTGAGGAATAGGTCAAGCCACAGTCAACCTTACCTCACCAACACCTCAGTCTCCAAAGAGACCTACTTCCTGTATACCTGTGCCTATATGCCTTTCTCTCCCTGCAATCTTACTTCCTCTCTCTGCCCAGCTACATCACTTTCTCTTCCTGCCCACCTCAGTCACTTCCTGTCTGTCTGTTCAGACATCCAGATCTTTATGGTTAACTAGTGTTGGAATTCAAGATGTATACTGCAATGCCTGGCTCTGTTTCCAGTGTGGCCTTGAACTCACAGAGATTTGGATGAAAAAAAGGTAGATTATTAAATCTATTTTAATCCAAAAAACAACTGTTAATCTCAAAATACATTAGTATGGATTTTGGTTTATTAATACAAATTTAAGTTTAATTTTGTTATACTATATGTATATTTCTACTCTTGTTTAGGGTATTATGTTTATGCAACTCATTTAAAATTGTAATATATCATTAAGAAATACAGATTAAAAGTCATCTATGATAATTAAACTTATCATGTTAGTTAAATTTTTTAGGTATACAAAGTTATATTTCAATTAGATAGATAATCTTCAAACACTTCAAAGACCTATAGAACATGACATTTAAAATGTTTTAAGAACTTAGACTTTTATGAACAGTGGGTAACATCTGCTCCCAGCAGCACCAATTACTTTAAAAGGATAATGGGCATTGAAGAAACTCATTATAAAGTTTATTTACAATGTGAAAAGGGTTATCCATTTGGGCAAGAAACTGTTCTTGCCTGGACTGCTTGGCAATATGTTGTATGAACTGGACATGCAGGACCCATAGGAAGGTGACCACTGAACTTTGCCAAAACAAGGCAAGATGGTCCTTCAGGTACCTGCATCACAGAAGAAACTGCCAGACATTCTTCAGGACACAGAAAAAAGTGACTGATGAACTTTGCCAATAGGCAAACAGTCCTTCAAATTTCCTGCTTCACTGAAAAATATGCCAGAGTCTCTAGGCTTGTAGATAGAAGATGGATACCTCAATGTTACAGAGGAATTTTGGGAGACTGTCCAGGCAGCCAGATATCTCTGTCACTTCTAGAATTTTGGAAATTGCTTGCAATGCACTTCTTGTTTACTCAGATAATATTATATCCTTCTGGGGTCTTTGATGGAGTTGAAGACTAGATAGTTATAATTATAGTTTTCTTTGGTTATGATAGAAGGTAAATTAGATATGAAACTTTAGAGTCACAAATATAAAACAGATGATAGTGTATTGTTTTTAATTTTGCCAAATACAAATAGACTAGGTATTGTAACTGTAATTCTTGCTTGATAACTGTTTATTATATGTAATTTTACTATGTTAAAGTTAAAAATCTTCCTTTTTGAATAGACAGAAAATGGGAAGCGCTGTGGGATAGTGTTTTTGTATGCTGTGACTATGTGTTGCTGCTATTGGTTAATAAAAAAGCTATTTTGGCCTATATCAACACTGGATATAGCTAGACTGAAAATCCAAGAGAGATACAGGAAGAAGAAAGGTGGAGTCAGGGAGATACTGCAAGCTTCCAGGGGAGCAAGAGGTAATAGAACACAGGTAAAGCCATCAGATAGTGGTGATATGTAGATTAATAGAAATGGGTTAATTTAATGTGTAACAGCTAGCTAGCAATACGCCAGAGCCATAGACCAAACAGTTTGTAATTAATAATAAGCCCCTGAGTGATTATTTTATAAAAATGGCTGCTGCCCAGGCAGGACCAAGAAACTTCAGTCTACAGGGTGTAGACCACAGAAGCAAGCTATTTGATTAAGGCAGCCAAGGGGGGAATCAGAATTGTCTAAGTGTGGTGGGGGGGGGGCAGGATCCTGTTGGAAAAAGGTGACATGATGCAAAAGCTGCTGAGTGAACCTAGTAGCCCAGTGAGACAGCCCCAATTCACCTTAGATGATCAATCCCTGGAGCGCCTAATATGGTAGAGAGACCAGCAGTACAAAAAGCTAGGAAGTGGGTGGCAGGCATCTTCTATCTACATGGGGGCTGGGAGAGCATAGTAGCGCCAACTTCCTGAAGAGGGTCCTGACCCTTGATACTCTCTGCCTGGATGAGTGGGGAAGTCAGATGGGAGTGGAGAGCATGAGGGGAATGAGTGAGTGAGGCTGCCTAGGGCCTGAAGGTGGCGATATTTTATTTGTGGTCTAACAAATAAAGTTTGCCTGGGGATCTGAGGACAAAGCCAGCCACTATATTAAACATATAGATCAGGCAGTGCTAGCACATGCTTTTAGTCCTAGCATTCAGGAGGCAGAGATTCATCTGGATCTCTGTGAGTTCAAGACCACACTAGGAACAGAGCCAGGTGTGGTGGCACATGCCTTTAATCCCAGCACTAGTTAAGCATAGAGGTCTGGAGGTCTATACAGACAGATAGGAAGTGATGCAGCTGGGTGGAAAGAGGAAGTGATGCAGCTGGGTGGAAAGAGGAAGTAAGATGGCAGGGCACAGAAAGGTGTATAAGGTGTGAGTATACTGGAAGTAGCTCTCTTGGGCTAAGAATTTCCTAGTGGCAGCTGGCTTGTTCTGTTCCTCTGATCTTTCAGCTCTCACCCCAATATCTGGTTCTGGGATTTTTATTAAAAACTATTTAGCAAGTCATGTTACACCTGAAGTCAAAAGAAGAGTGAGAACTGAGCTCTGGCAACCAAGCTGGGAGCCAGAGTGAAGGAACAGGAAGCTTTGCTACCCTGTGGGTGGTTGAGAGGGATTGTAGGTCCCCCAGACTTGGCCATGGGATTCTTGGCAGTGAGCTTTCTCAGTGGCTTCCTTCAGTATCTTGGGAAGAAGGCAGATTGGGATAGAACTGATTAACAGCTCCCTGGAAGGAATCCAAAGCAAGTGGATATTTCCCAAATAGCCCAATGCACACCATCTCCACTCACAGAAAACCCTCTGTAGGAACCCATGGCCAATGATTCCCTAAAGCCTCAGTAACTGATAGTTTCATTATTTTTAGTGGGGGGGGGGATGCATCATGTGTTCAGACATGCAGATGGTTGTGAGCCACCGTATGTGGGTGCTGAGAATGGAACTTAGGTCTTCTGGAAGAAAAGCAAGTTCTTTTAAACCCCAGTTATCTCTAGTCAAACTGATAATATTTGTAACATGGGTGGTCCCAATCATGCCCTTTCACCCTATTTCACTTTTTTTACTGGCATCAGGAAGCTCCATTTCAGTGTCAACTTCCTCTTCCTCCCATCTTTGGCATCTGTACGGGAAATGATCTTTGTAGTCTTGAATACTTGTCCCACCAACCACCGCTCCTCACCCCATTTCTTGCACTTGAACTTAGGGCCTTACACATGCTAGGCAAGTGCTCTGTCAGTGAGGCACACTTCAGCCTCCTGACTATTGTCATTTTAATCATAAGCTACCTCTAACTCCTTTTGGAACGAGACAGAATAGCCTCATTTTATTTTGTTTGTTTGTTCTTGAGACAAGATCTTACAATACAGGCTGGCCTCACAGAGGTCTCTCTGCTTCTGCGTCCTGAGTGCTATATTAAATGCATGAGCCATATACACTGACAGATATATCATTTCCTTAAAAGTCATATGTATTAGGTTGATGCACAAGATTGAGGTTTTAGACAGTGACTTCTAAACCATATAGCCTGGCCCAAACACATCTTTTAACCAAAATAGAAACCATCAAAATCAACAAGGTTTTGTCAACAAGAAGTAAGTTTATTTATCCTTATAGGGAGAGAATTCTTGCTTGGGCATTTGAAGGACTCTTGGAGAGTAGCATCTGCACCCTGCTGGTGGTGGAAGCAAAGAATTTCCTGAAATGCTTGAAGAAGTGGCCATCAGCTGGTGAGAGGTCAGGTGAGGCAACTCCGGAGTCCAATGTGTTCAACTTTTGAAAACGCTGGTTGTACAATGTGCAGTCGGATGTCGTCATGGAGAACTGGGTCCTTTCCGCTGACCAATGCCAGCTGTAGGCACTGCAGATTTGGGTGTGTCTCATAGGTTTGCTGAGCACACTCCTCAGATGTCAGGGCTTCACCAGGACTCAGGACCTAGATACCAAGCAGTGACCATGGCATTTTTTGGTGCAAGTTTGGCTTTGGGAAGTGCTATGGATCATCTTCTCCATCCAGCCACTGATGTGTCATCGCTGGCTATCACATACAATCCACTTTTCATGGCATGTCACAATCCAGTGGAGACATGGTGTGTTGTTGTGCAGGACAAGAGGACGGCAGTACGAAAAGGGGAATGTAAAGGTTTTGGTCAGTTCATGAGGCCCCACTTAGTGCCTTTTTCACCTTTCCAATTTGCTCCAAATGCCAAATGGCCACTGAATGGCCTGTGCTGGGTTAATGGCACCTTCTCCTGCAGCACTACGGGAACCAGTTCAGTGACTGCTCTCAGCTGGCTGCTCTCAACTGATGGCCAGCCATTGAACCTGCCTTAAAGGTTCTGGCTCTTGTACTACTTCTCAGGATATCACAGCACTATGTTCACTAGCAGTTCCCAGACCAGATGCTTTGACAGTGGGAGGTGTCTGTGGTTCCCAGGCCAGAGGTGTTGGCACTGCAAGCTGTCACTGCTTTACAACCCATTTTGAATTGAGATAAGAAAGTCATTAGAATTTTTTTTTTCCTTTGTCTAACATCATCACCACGGTATAAAATAATAAAATAAGCAGTACATGTAAATCATTAGGAAGAAATCAAAGCATGAAACATGCATTAAATGAGTAGAACCTAACCACAGTTATTAAGATTGTACTATTGGGGCTGGAGAAATAGCCTAGTGGGTACTGTGGAATAATCCTCCTGTACGCTGTGTCAATATATGTCAATATATGTCACTATGATTAAATAAACAAGCTGACTGGCCAATAGCTGAACAGGATAAATTTAGGCAGGAAAGCCAAACTGAAAATGATGGGATGAGGAAGGCAGGAGTCAGAGGAATCACCAGCCAGCCAGAGAATGAGTCAGAAACACAAAATGGGATAGAGGTAAATAAAAGCCACGAGCCTCAGGGCAGCACATATATTAATATAAATGGGTTAAATTGTAAGAGCTAGTTAGTAACAAGCCTGAGCTATTGGCCAAGCTTTTATAAGTAACCTCAAGCCTCTGTGTTGGTTATTAGGGAGCACACAGTTGGAAGAGGAAACTTACAAATGGCACCCAATGTGAGGCACAGATACATGAGACCCGAAAAGGCTTCAAGAAAGGTTCTAAACCCACACAAATGGAGCTAAGCCTAGTTTCCTAGTCTCATGGCTTCATGCTGGCCACCGTACAGAGACATACATACCTTGGCAGCTGCCAGTGTTCTATGAGCTAAGCTGCATGGTGGACTCCTGCAGTCTCTCACACGGGCAGCAGTACAAAGAGGCGTCTGTCAGCTGCTGCCTATGAGCTTAAGCTACCAGTACAAGCTCTGGCAGTATGGGGCATGGTGGGTTTGGGGCTTTTGCTCATGCATACAGAAAAGGTTACAGATACACAGTAAAGACAGATTCAAATGGGAAAAACTTCTAAATGGATTACAGTGTGTTTAAAAATACACTTAGGCTTGAGAGAGAAAAGAAAAAGGGTAGAGAAAGTCCTTAAAAAAGGAATAGAGTAATGGAAAATATAATAAGCTACATAAAGATGCAAAAATATACAAAGAGTCTGAATCCTGTATGCTATTGTGTTGTCTTTGAATTTTTCATTGCTAAGAGACATTGAATTATAAAAACTGCTAGATTCAACCAACCTATATATTTAAAAAATACTTTGACTTCAAAATTTTAGTCAAAAGGTATGTTACTTTCGGGGAGAGGTTATGCTTTTATTTCCACAGGAAATGAGGGGCTATGGATTCATTCTGGTTAAGGAAAATCAGGTTTGATTGAGGAAGACCCCCCTGAAAAATCTGACTACAAATAAAGAAATAAACCTAGAAGAACTACAAGACACATAATGTATATTTTACCTGCTCCAACATAAAACAAAAGGTCATCTTTGGCTAGCTTGTGTACAATGCAGTCTATATTTGTATTAATACAGATATGTATGTTACCTTTAAAAGTTTATGTATTTTGAGAGTAAAGGGACCAAGCACCAATGAAAATGGATGGCCCAGGTGATCCAACATTTCAAAATGCCTCTGCTTCAGTCTCCTCAAACTTCTGCATCCAAAGCAGCTTATAGCTGCTGGCAGAGATGATACATCCTCACAGAATGCTCCAGTCAGGACTTGGCTATATTCCTAAATTTTCTCAGGGCTCCCCAAAGACAACAGCACCCACAAAAAACAGGAAGAGGTTTAAAGAACAATGCCCACATTTCCAAAAGACGCACGATGGATATTTATTATCATTTATGGGTGGTTGGTTACAAATTGTTATTGGTAACGGTCTGAAAAAAAGCCACACAAAGGAGATTATATTCAAAGATCTCTTTCTGAAAAGAAAAAAGTGGAGGATATAGAAATAATAGGCTGCTGGGCAGTGGTGGTGCACACCTTTAATCCCAGCACTCGGGAGGCAGAGGCAGATGGATCTCTGTAAGTTTGAGGCCAGCCAGGGCTACTGAGTGAGTTCCAGGATAGGCTCCAAAACTACACAGAGAAATCCTGTCTTGAAAAAACAACAACAACAAATAGAAATAATAGGTGTAAATGAACAGTCTTATTAAATAAGAAACACAGAGCCAATGTCTAGTTAAAAGCCCAAGACATCAGAGTAATAGCTAAGAGCTAAAAACCCTTTCTTACCCTTCACTGTTGTTGTTGTCCTTTTCCTCAGTAAGAGGCCTACTTTTTGTGTGTTTGTCCTTTTATTGACTTTTTGTTTTGTCTTTTTATTGGTTGTAAACCCAACCATATGTCCTCCTCGTCACTGTCTGTTTATATAGACCTCCAGTATGTAATCTACTACATGTTGATATCCAGTTATGCCAGCACCATTTGTTGAAGATGCTTTCTTTTTTCCATTGTACAGTTTTGGCTTCTTTGTCAAAAATTAGGTGTTCATACATGTGCAAATTAAAGTTAGGGTCTTAAATTCTATTCCCTTGGTCTACATGCCATTTTTATGCTAGTACCAAGCTGATTTTTATTACTGTAGCTCTACAGTAGAGCTTGAAGTCAAGGAGTGTGATGCCTCCAGCGGTTGTTTTATTTTACAGGATTCTTTTAGCTATTTTGGGTTTTCTGTTTTTTTCAAATGAAGTTGAGTATTGTTCTTTACAAATCTGTGAAGAATTGCATTGAGATTTTGATGGCGATTGCATTGAAATCTGTAGATTGCTTTTGGTAAGATTGCCATTTTTACTATGTTAATCCTGCCTATCCAAGAGCATGGGAGATCTTTCCATTTTCTGATATCTTCTTCAATTTCTTCCTTCAGAGACTTAAAGTTCTTGTCATACAAGTCCTTTACTTGCTTAGTTAGAGCTATCGCAAGGTATTTTATGTTATTTGTGGCTGTTGTAAAGGGTGATGTTTCTCTGATTTCTTTTTCAGCCCTTTTATCATTTGTATATAGGAGGGCTACTGATTTTTTGAGTTAATCTTGTATCCTGCCACATTACTGAAGAAGTTTATCAGATGTAGGAGTTCTCAGGTAGAAATTTTTGAGTCACTTATGTACACTATCATATCATCTGCATATAGTGAAAGTTTAAATTCTTCCTTTCCAATTTCTATCCCTTTGATATCCTTTTTTGTCTTATTGCTCTAGCTAGAACTTCAAGTACTATATAGAATAAATATGGGGAGAGTGGACATCCTTGTCTTGTTCCTGATTTTAGTGGAATCTCTTTGAGTTTCTCTCCATTTAATTTGATGTTGGCTTTTAGCTTGCTGTAAATTGCCTTCATTATATTTAGGTATGTTCCTTGTATTCCTGATCTCTCTAGAACCTTTATAATGAAGGGGTGTTGGATTTTGTCAAGTGCTTTTTCAGCATCCAATGAGATGATTATGTGGTTTTTTTTCTTTCAGTTTGTTTATATGGCATATTACATTGACAGATTTTTTGTATGTTGAACCATCCTTGTGTCCCTGGGATGAAGCCTACTTGGTCATGTTGGATAGTTTTTTGATGTGTTCCTGTATTCGGTTAGCCAGTATTTTATTGAGTATTTCGCATCGATGTTCATGAGGGAGATTTTCTGTAATTTTCTTTCTGTGTTGCATCTTTGTGTGGTTTGGGTATCAGGGTAACTGTAGCCTCATAAAAAGAGTTTGGTAATGTTCCTTCTGTTTCTATTGTGTGGAACAATTTGAAGAGTATTGGTATTAGCTCTTCTTTGAAAATCTGGTGGAATTCTGTGCTGAAACCATCTGTCCCTGGGCTTTTTTTTATTTGTTGGAAGACTTTTAATGACTGTTTCTATTTTCTTAGGTGTTATTGGTCTATTTCAATAGTTTATCTGGTGTAGTGGGTAGCCATTCTAGCCTTGTCCTGGAAGTTCCAACCCCCATGGAGGCTTTGGTAATGGTCATACCTACAAGGCAGGGCTGAGAGAGGATGCTGAAGAACCAGGATTCAAATGAGAGGGAGATCTTGCAGCCTGAACCCTGGACCCTGGAGGTAGACTGAGTAGAGTTCTCCAGAGAACACCGCCAGACTGCGCCATACCTTTGCCAGACCCTACAACCTACCTATCCCTTCATTTGTAAGTTACCCCAAAATAAACCTCCCTTTTAACTATATGGAGTGGCCTTAATAATTTCACCAATAATCTGGCCTTGATTCAACTTTGGTTTGGGGTACCTATCTGGAAAATCATCCATTTCTTTCAGATTTTCCAATTTTGTGGAGTACAGGTTTTTGAAGTATGACCTGATGATTCTCTGGATTTCCTCATTGTCTGTTGCTATGTCCCCCTTTTCATTTCTGATTTTGTTAATTTGGATGCTCTCCCTCTGCTTTTTGTTTAATTTGGATAAGGGCTTGTCTATCATGTTGATTTTTTCAAAGAACCAACTCTTTGTTTCATTGATTCTTTGTATTGTTCTCTTTGTTTAATTGATTCTTTGTATTGTTCTCTTTGTTTCACTGATTCTTTGTATTGTTCTCTTTGTTTCATTGATTCTTTGTATTGTTCTCTTTGTTTCTATTTTATTGATTTCAGCCCTCAGTTTCATTATTTCCTGGCATCTGTTTCTCCTGGGTGAGTTTGCGTCTTCCTGTTCCAGAGCTTTCAGTTGTGCTGTTAAGTCACTAGTGTGCAATTTCTCCAACTTCTTTATGTGGGCATTTAGTGCTATGAATTTTCCTCTTAGTACTGCTTTCATAGTGTTCCATAAGTTTGGGTATGTTGTACATTAATTTTCATTGAATTCTAGGAAATCTTTTATTTCTTCCTTGACTCATGGATGATTCAATTGGGCATTATTCAGTTTCTATGAGATTTTAGGCTTTCTGTAATTTTCGTTGTTGAAATCTAACTTTAAGCCATGGTGGACTGATAAGATACAGGAGGTTATTTCAATTTTTTTGTATCTGTTGAGGTTTGCTTTGTGACCAAGCATGTGGTCAATTTTGGATAAGGTTCCTTGGGGTGCTGAGAAGAAGGTATATTCTTCTGTGTTAGGGTGGAATGTTCTGTAGATATCTATTAAGTCCATTTGAATCATAATGTCTGTTAGTTCCCTTATTTCTTTGTTAAGTTTCTGTCTGGCAGACTTGTCCATTGGTGAGAGTGGGATGTTGAAGTCTTCCACTACTAGTGTATAGCGTTTGATGTGCAATTTAAGCTTTCATAATGTTTCTTTTATGAATGTAGGTGCCCTTGTATTTGGGGCATAAATATTCAGAATTGAGACCTCATCTGGTGGGTTTTCCCTGTGATAAATATGTCATGTCCTTCCTGATCACTTTCGATTGATTTCAGTTTGAAGTCTATTTTATTAGATATTAGGATAGCTATACCAGGTTTTTTCTTACATCCATTTGATTGGAAAGTCTTTTTCCAGCCTTTTATTCTGAGGTAGTGTCTCTCTTTGAAGTTGAGGTGTGTTTCTTGTACCTAGGAAATGGATGGATCTTGTTTTTGCATTCATTCTGTTAGCCTGTGTCTTTTCATAGGTGAATTGAGACCATTGATATAAATGGATATTAATGACCAGTGATTGTTAGTTCCTGTTAATTTTTGGTGGTAGTGTTGTATGTTTTCCTTCTTTGGTATTTGTTGGTGTGGGACTATCTATTGCCTGTGTTTTCATGGGTGTATCTAACTTCTTATGTTGGATTTTTCCTTCTAGTACTTTATGTAGGGCTGAATATGTGGAGAGATATTGTTTAAATTTGGCTTCATCATGGAATATTTTGTTTACTCTGTTTATGGTTATTGAGAATTTTGCTGGGTATAATAGTGTGGGTTCCCATCATAGTCTCTTAGTGTCTGCATAACGTCTGTCCAGGACCTTCTGGCTTTCAGAGTCTCCATTGAGAAGTTATTCTGATGGGTCTGCCTTTATATGTTACTTGGCCTTTTTCCTTTGCAGCTCTTAATATTTTCTCTTTATTCTGTGGTTTGATTATTATGTGGCAAGGGGACTTTTTTTTTTGGATCCAGTCTATTTGGTGTTCTGTAACCTTGTATCTTCATGGGCATTTCCTTCTTTAAGTTGGGAAAGTTTTTTTCTATGATTTTATTGAATATGTTTTCTGTGCCTTTGAGTTGATATTCTTCTCCTTCTTCTATCACTAGTATTCTTATGTTTGTTCTTTTCATAGTGTCCCAAATTTCCTGGACATTTTGGGTCATGAGTTTGTTGACTTTAGTGTTTTCTTTGACTGATGATTATATTTCCTCTATTGTTTCTTTAACGCCAGAGATCTGCTCTTCCATCTCTTGCATTTTGTCGGTTATGCTTGCATCTGTAGTTCCTGTTCATTTACTCAGATTTTCCACTTCTAGCTTTTCTTCAGTTTGTGTCTTCTTTATTGTCTCGATTTTAGTTTTCAAATCTTGAACTGTTTCCCTCACTTGTTTAATTGCTTTTTCTTGGCTTTCAAGGGATTTACCGATTTCTTCCTATTTTTTAATTTGATTTTTCCTTGAATTCTTTAAGAGAATTTTTCATTTCCTCTTTTAAGATCTCTATCTTCTCCTTAAGGTCATTTTAAGGTCGATTTCATCTGTTTCTTCTGAGTTGGGATGTTCAGGTCTTGCTGATATAGGTTCTGAAGGAGCCATATTGGTTTTTATGTTGTTGACTGTATTTTTGCATTGGTATCTACCCATCTCTTTCTCCACTTGGTGCAAGTGGTGTCCGTGTCTGAGGGAGCCTCTCTTGTTCTGATTGATACTCTTGGTCCAGTGGGAGCTCTTGGTCTAGTCATTGCTGATGGAGTCTTTGTCTCAGGGAGCAACTCTTAGTCCAATTGGTGCTTGTGGACTCTGTCTCAGGGAGTAGCTGCAGTCTTGGCACATGGGTGAGTTGGAAGGGGTGGGCCTTGTGAGTTACAGGATATGGTGGGGCATTGTGGTAGTCTGACCTATCTTCAGTAGGTCTGATACTGGGACTGCAATGGGTGGTAGTGTAGGGGTGCAGAGTTATGAACCTGGGCACAAAGCTATGGGCTAGGGTGTTTCGGTATGAAGATAAAGACTGACCTCATAGTCCAATCAGGTGTTGGCATACTCTGTCTCAGGGAACAGTTGCAGTCTTGGAGGGTCAGTGGGATTTTCTGTAATAAGCTTTATATTGTAACAAGCAAAAAACTCTTTCATTTTTGCTAGAGACATATGCAGGAGCATTGTCAGTCTTAGTTTGTACATGTATACCCATGATGACCACTGTAGTTGGAAGGTTTGTCCAGCCCAGCCTGGCCCCATGGTCCCTCAGCCACTTATAAAATAATCATTCAGTGGCTTAATATTAATTATCAATTGTATGGCCTATGGTAGGCTTCTTGCTAGCTAGCTCTGATAACTTAACCTATTTCTATTAATCTATAAGTTGCCATGTGGCCATGCATTACCAGTCTGCAGGCATCTTGCTGCTCCTTTGGTGGTGGCTGGCATCTCCCTCTCCTCTCCTTTCTTTTCTTGGTATATCTGCTTGGATTTCTGGCCTGCCTCTGAGCTGCCTTGCCATAGGCCAATGCAGCTTTATTTATCAACAAATCAGAGCAATACACATTCAAAGCATAAGAAAGACATCTCACAGCAGGCCACAACTTCCAGCAAATGTGTGATTATAGAATTATAGAATCATCCTATTCAGAACTCAAAGCAGTTGCTCATTGAAATCCTGAAAACATATCTCTTGTATGGTGTACATATTTTAATTTTCCAAACTAAACAAAATTAAACACATCCATCTGCCATATTTTATTCCTTTGAATACCCTTTGAGTTATATTCTGCAGGTAGTAGACTTTAGTTGTATAATTATCAAGTAGGACATTTCCTTATAATTTCCATGGCTTGTTGCCAAGTGATGGAAAAATCCTTTTCAAACCCTTGCCATTGACATGTTTTTGTTTTTCTTTTAATGAAACTCTGAGGTCTCTAGCACATTTTCTATCAATTGTTGATCAATTTCTTCATTACCTTGTGCTAGAGGACCTGGCAGACCCATATGGGATCTGATGTGTGTTATATATAAGGGATGATTCCTGTTCCTGATTATTTCTTATAACTGAATAAATACCAAAGTTAATTCTGACTCACCATGAATCAATTCAACAGTTTCAATGTGTAAAACAACCCTTTCTACATACTGAGAGTCAGTAACTATGTTAAGAGGTTCTGTAAATATCCAGAATGCCATAGAATTCTGACTTTTGGACAGAATCATAAGGGCTTTGAGCCACTTTACTTACATTTCCTGATTTATAACTGGCCTTTCCTGAATTATTTGCATTAGTATAGATTCTAGGAGCTCTAGAAATTGGTGTTTCCTATACAATATGAGGAAGAATCCAGTTAGTTTTCTTCATAAATTGAATTCTCTTGCTTTTGGGATAGTTGCTGTTAATCTCTCCCAAAAAATTACTGCGAGCTCTTTGCCAATGTTCTCTTTCTGCCCATATTTGTCAATTTCATCATTAGTAAAAGGTACTATAATTTCTGCTGGTTCTATTCCTGCTAACTGATGAAGTCTCAGTTTTCCTTTTATTATCAATTCTGAGACCTTTTCCATATAAGTTTTTAATTTTCTACTCTTTTTATGTGGTAAAAATATCTATTCTAAGATAATATCTTCCGTCTGCATCAATATTCATATAGGAGAGTGCATAGAGGGTAAAATAACCACAATGCAATCAAGCTCTGGATCCAAACGATCTACATGTGCATCCTGTAATTTCTTTTCCATCAAAGTCAATACTCTCTCAGCTTCAGATGATAGTTCTTTTGGATTATTTAAGTCCTTGTTACCTTTTATGGTTTGAAACAATTTAAGTAGTTTTGTACTTTTTACTCCAATAGTGGGCCATGAATGGGTAATGTCTCCCAGCAGTCTTCGAAAGTCATTAAGAGATTAAATTAATCTCTCCTAATTTGCACCTTTTGGGGTAGAAATTTTGTAGACTAATTTTATATTCTAAATAGTTAATATAATCTCCTCTTCATGTTTTTTCAGGAGCAATGTGTAATCCCAACAAGGGAAAATTTTCTTTACTTCTTCAAACATTCTTTCTAAAGTATTACATTTGAATTAGCTATTAAGATGTTATCCATGTAATGGTAAACTATAGATTTTGGAAATAGCTTACATATCATTTCCAACAGCTATGTACAAAATATTGGAACAGGGTGGGGCTATTTAACATTCCCTGTGGGAGAATCTTCCATTAATATCTCTTAACAGGCTGAGAATTATTGTAAGTATGCACCATGAAGGCAAAAATTTTTTGTCTTTTTTTTTTTTGGTAAAGGTATAGTGAAGAAACAATCTTTTAAATCAATAACTATAAGAGGCCATTCTTTAGGTAACAGAGTAGGCAACGGAATTCCAGACTGTAGCGAGCCCATTGGCTGAATTACCTTATTAACAGCTCTTAGATCTGTTACCATTCTCCATTTTCCAGATTTCTTCTTAATAATAAATACAGGAGAATTTCCAAGGCTGGTTGATTCTCCAATATGCTGAGCATTTAGCTTCTCCTGTCCTAGCTATTCTAAGGCCTGCAGTTTCTGTGATGTTAAAGGCCATCACCCAACCTATAGAGGTTTGTCCATCAACCATTTTAAATGTAGGGCTGGTTGGTTTTGTACAACCTGAATGGTAACTGTTCTTTATAATACCTTCTAATATTTTTCCCAGAAACATACATTAATTTATGGTTTGCTTCTGAGATTGGAGAAATGTTAATCTGGGTATTCTGTTGCTGCAATAAGTCACATCTCAATAAGTTTGTTGCTATGTTAGCCACATATGGCTTTAATTTTAGTCTCTGTCCTTCTGGCCCTATACATTTGACCTATTTCATTTTCTGTTGTACCTGAGATAATGTTTCAAACCCTAAAAGCTGAACATTTACCTCCTGAAGAGGCCAATTTGTAAGCCAAGATTTTGGTGCAAATATTGTGATATCTGCACCTATGTCCATAAGACCTTCAATGACAATGCTATTTATTGTATTTTAAATTTTGCTCTTTGTCCATTTGTAGAAGTTGGCTAAAATATTCACTTTAAAGTTTCCCTTGAACTTTTTGTTCTCTCTTCTATAGCTGTTCTATCATCAGGAGCAGTATGGTTTTTTACAATAGGTGTTAGGCCCTTTAATCACTCTGGGAAGGAGTTTCCTCCACGATGACAGGAAATGACTAAACCAAATTTGCCATGGGGGCCTGTGAAGGCCCCTTCAAGGTGTTTCCCAATGGCAAAGGGTTACTTTGTCTGTCCCTTTTTGATCTACATTCATTAGTCCAATGCCTGCCTTTGTCATACTTTGCATAATCTAGAAGGAAGGAACATTCTGTTGGTCTTGTTCTTAGAAAAAAACATTGTTTATAGGAACACCTTGTTTACAATCCCATTTTAGGTGACCTTGTTTCCCATACTTGAAATACTTGACATTTTGATTTTTCTTCAAACCTCTGGAAATCACCTCTCCTATACAAGTATCATCATGGTTATGAGATTCAATATTGGTTGTATTTAGGGTCCATTCCTGTATGGGTGCTGATCTTGCCTTTAATGGCCTAATTACTGCTTTGAATTGTGCATTATCATTTAGAAAAGTCAGATATTCAATTATTATTTGTCTCACTTCTGAATTTGGTATAATGATATTCACTGCTGAAGTTAATCTTTGTCTGAAGTCAGTCTTTGTATGAAATCAGTGAAGATTTCTTTTGGGCCCTGTATAACTTTAGAAATGACTTAGTTTTCTTTCCTACTTCTTCAATTCTGTCCCAAGTATTCAAAGCTGCTGCTTGACATAAAGCCAGGGTGTCATCATTATAAAGAAATTACCTTTCTACATTAGCATAATCTCCCTCTCCAAGTTTGTCTTGAAAGATTTCCATATCTCTAGCCCTGCTTCATTGTTTAATGATGTTAGTCTCAACTTTCTACCAGGTCCTCCACTGTAACTGAGGAGCAGGATCCAAGACTTTTATAACCAAGTCTCTCTAGTCTTGAGGGATAATTCTGTTTCAAGTTGACCACGTGTTTAACATCTGCTTCACAAAAGGTGAATGCCTGCCATATGAGACTATAGCCTCCTTGACTCTCCTCAAATCTAACCTTTGCACAGGGGTCCATTCAGCTCTTACACAGCCTTGGGGATAGCTATCATTTGGCAGTTCATGTAAGGTTACTGGATAAATTAAATTTGGTTGTTTTAAAACCTTGGCTGTTCTTCTCTAGCCTTATACTGCAATGCTGAAATTGGTTCTCCTTTAAATTCATTCTTCTGTCTGGGTTTCAATATCTCTATGATATGTTTTAATAAGTTTTTCTAAAACTTGTATCTTAGCACTCCTATTAACCAACTTTTTAGTGATAAAATAAAAATGATAAAACCAATGTTTATAATTGACATTACATAAATCCAATCTAAATTAATCATTCTCTCATTTAATTGTTCCATTTTCAAACCATCCAGTGCATTATCATACAGAGACCTAACTCCCTCCAATATAATAATCTTTCCAATTTTTTAACATACAAAAGAAATTCTCTTTTAACTAATTCCTTCCTTTAAGAAATGACAACAGTCTCAACAAATCTATTGACGATGACGAATCAGATGATGATGAAGATGCAAAGCTGACTGCTGCTGCATAAAACAGTAGAAGCCCAAATGGGTTCCAAGGTACTACTTAGTGTGTTAGCAGCCCAAGTAGGGTGTCCAGAGAAAGCCCATAACCCACTGGAAAAGGGAACCCTCTGTCTGAAAAACGCAAACAGGAGATTGTGTGGAAGAAACACATTCAGTGGGAGCTGCCTAAATGCAGAGCTGGCTGGTGATGAGGGACTAACTCTGGCAGTGTTCTGAGCCCATGCCTGTGGAGTTTGTTGCTGAGAGGCTGCAACAAAAACTTATCTGGAGGGAGACTGACTCCAGCATTGTGCAGCTCTGGTCTGTGCTGGTGGCTGTAAAGTCACAGGCAAGCAGCTTTTTCCTGAATTCATGACTGAAAAGTTAGAGAGGAAAGCTCTGCCTACAAGTAAGGACACTTGCTGCTCTTCCAGAGGACTTTTGCTCCCATTATCCATGTGGTGGCTCACAACTGTCTGTAACTCCAGTTTCTGGGACCCTCTTCTGACTTCTGTTGGCACTGACATGCATGAACTCAAAACACTCATACACATCAAATGAATAAAACAATTGAAAAAATTTCATTTTATGTGTATAGGTGTTTTGCTTGCATGTGTGCAGGTATACCATGTATGTGCCTGCAGAGGTTAGAAGAGGGTATTGGCTCCCCTAGAACTAGAGTTATGGACAGTTGTGAGCCATGGTAAGCCATGGTGTGGGTTCTGAGAACCGGACCTAGGTCCTTTGCAAGGTCAATAAGTACTCTTAACCACTGACTCATCTCCTCAACAAAATGTTGTTTTAGGCAAAGACAGGGTAAGAGAGATGGTTCAGCAGGTAAAGGTCCTTGCCCATAAGCCTGACAACCTGAATTTGATCCCCAGAACTGAGGGTTTGACTTTCACACATATTCTGGCACATTTACTTCCACATTCACATACACAGGATAGGTATCTTGTATTTAATTTTTGCAAAGCCATAACCATTTATGAAGCTGTAGAGAATATAGCCCTTCTAGGCCAAGCTTCAAGATGGGCCTGCCTCCATGCCTTGTTTAAAATGATGATTAGGTTTTAAAAAAAAAAAATTTATTATTATTTGCTGCAGTAGCGCCCATGCTACCACCACCTGTTCACTGTGAGTGAGGGGCTGTGGATTAAAAAACAGAGACAAATGACAGTGGGTCATTCACCCCAGCAGAATGCCAAATGCCATTTATTGAAGGAGGGAGGAAACCTTAAATTCAGGCTTACAGCACAATGGAGGATCCCTGGAGGGCAGAAGTTCACTACCCAATGTTCTACATTCTTGCATCTAAGCTGTTTACACCAAATGCAGGATACACAAAGAGCCTCCAGCAGCGGTTAGGAAGAAGGAAACCAGCAGGGAATCAGCATAGGGAGGACATCTGGTCAAGATCAGCAAGCAAGGCGGCAGCTACCCAAAATGGGGGGGCTAGGGCCCTACAATTATTTTGTGTTCCTCTTGTTCCACATCCTCTCTCTCCAACATGAGCTGTCATCAGTGTTTTTGATCTTAGCAATTCTGACAAGTGTTAGATGGTATCTCAGAGTTGTTTTGATTTGCATTTACCTGATGACTAAAGATGAGCAATTCCTTAAGTGTCTCTCAGCCACTTGAGATTCTTTTGTTGAGAATTCTCTGTTTAGGTCAGTAGCCAATTTTTAAATTGGATTGTTAGGTATTTTGATGTCTAGTTTCTTGAATTATTTATATATTTTGGAGATCAGCCCTCTGTCAGATGTGGGGTTGGTGAAGATCTTTTCCCATTCTGTAGGCTGTTGTTTTGTCTTGTTGACCATGTCCTTTGCCCTACAAAAGCTTCAACAGGTCCCATTTATTAATTGTTGGTCTCAGTGTCTGTGCTACTGGTGTTATAGTTAGGAAGTGGTCTTCTGTGCCAATGTGTTCAAGACTACTTCCCACTTTCTCTTCTACCAGGTTCAGTGTAACTGGATTTATGTTGAGGTCTTTGATCCACTTGGACTTGAGTTTTGTGCATGGCAACAGATATAGATCTATTTGTAGTCCTCTAGATGTGGATATTCAGTTATTCCAGCACCATTTGTAGAAGATGCTTTCCTCTTTTCCATTGTACAGTTTTGGTGTTTTGGTAAAAAAAATCAGGTGTTCATACATGTGTGGATTAATGTCAGGGTCTTCAATTCTATTCCATTGGTCTATGTGTCGGTTTTTATGCCAGCACCAAGCTTTTTTTTTTTTTTATTACTATAGCTCTATAGTAGAGCTTGAAGTCTGGGAGCATGATTCCTCCAGAGGTGGCTTTGTAGTACAGGATTCTTTTAGCTATCCTGGGTTTTCTGTTTTTCCAAATGAAGTTGAGTATTGTTTTTTGCAAGTCTTTGAAGAATTGCATTGAGATTTTGATGACAATTGCATTGAATCTGTAGATTGCTTTTGGTAAGATTGCCATTTTTACTGTTAATCCTACCTATCCCTGAGCATGGGAGATCTTTCAATTTTCTGATACCTTCTTCAATTTCTTTCTTCAGAGTCTTAAAGTTATCATACAGGTCTTTCACTTGCTTAGTTAGAGTTACTCCAAGGTATTTTATGTTATTTGTGGCTGTTGTAAAGGGTGATGCTTCTCTGATTTCTTTTTCAGCCATTTTATCATTTGTATACAGGAGGGCTACTGATTTTTTTTGAGTTAATCTTGTATCCTGCCACATTACTGAAGGAGTTTATCAGCTATAGGAGTTCTCTGGTAGAATTTTTTGAGTCACTTATGTACACTATCTTATCATCTGCATATAATGAAAATTTAAATTCTTCCTTTCCAATTTCTATCCCTTTGATATCCTTTTTTGTCTTATTGCTCTAGCTAGAACTTCAAGTACTATATAGAATAAATATGGGAAGAGTGGACATCCTTGTCTTGTTCCTGATTTTAGTGGAATCTCTTTGAGTTTCTCTCCATTTAATTTGATGTTGGCTGTTGGCTTGCTGTAGATTGCCTTTATTATGTTTAGGTATGTTCCTTGTATTCCTGATCTCTCTAGGATCTTTATAATGAAGGGGTGTTGGATTTTGTTAAGTCCTTTTTCAGTATCCAATGAAATGATCATGGTTTTTTTTTTTCTTTCAGTTTGTTTATATGGTGTATTACATTGACAGATTTTCAGATGTTGAACCATCCTTGTGTCCCTGGGATGAAGCCTACTTTTCATGTTGGATAATTTTTTTGATGTGTTCTTGGATTCAGTTTGCCAATATTTTATTGAGTATTTTTATCTCAATGTTCATGAGGGTTCATGAGGGAGATTGTTCTGTAATTCTCTGTTTTTGTTGCATCTTTGTGTGATTTGAGTATCAGAGTAACTGTAGCCTCATAAAAAGAGTTTGGTAATATTCCTTCTGTTTCTATTATGTGGAACAATTTGAAGAGTATTGGTATTAGCTCTTCTTTGAAAAATCTAGTAGAATTCTGTGCTGAAACCATCTGTTCCTGGCTTTTTTTGGAGGGTGGGGTAGGAAGTCTTTTAATGACTGTTTCTATTTCCTTAGGGGTTATTGGCCTATTTAAATAGTTTATCTGGTCTTGATTTAACTTTGGTATATAGTACCTATCTGGAAAATCATCCATTTCTTTCAGATTTTCCAATTTTGTGGAGTATAGGTTTTTGAAGTATGACCTGGTGATTCTCTGGATTTCCTCATTGTCTGTTGTTATGTCCCCCTTTTCATTTCTGATTTTGTTAATTTGGATGTTCTCTCTCTCTCTGCCTTTTGGTTAATTTGGATAAGGGCTTGTCTATCATGTTGATTTTTTCAAAAAACAAACTCTTTGTTTCATTGATTTTTTTTTTTTTTGTATTGTTCTCTTGGTTTCTATTTTATTGATTTCAGCACTCAATTTGATTATTCCCTTGGCGTCTATTCCTTTTGGGTGAATTTGCTTCTTTTTGTTCTAGAGCTTTCAGATGTGCTGTTAAGTTACTAGTGTGAGATTTCTCCATCTTCTTTATTTGGTCATTTAATAATATGAATTTACCTCAATGTGTCCCATAAGTTTGGGTGTGTAGTACATTCATTTTCCTGGAATTCTAGGCTATCTTTAATTTCTTTATTTCTTCCTTGACTCATTGATGGTTCATTTGGGCATTATTCAATTTTCATGAGATGGTAGGCTTTCTGTAATTTTTGTTGTTGTTGAAATGTAACTTTAAGCCATGGTCATCTGATAAAATACAGGCAGTTACTCCAATTGTTTTGTACCTGTTGAGATTTGCTTTGTGACCAAGTATGTGGTCAATTTTAGAGAATGTTTCATGAGGTTCTGAGAAGAAGGCATATCCTTTTGTTTATGATGGAATGTTCTGTAGATATCTATTAAGTCCATTTGAGTCATAACTTCAGTTAGATTCCTTATTTCTCTGTTAAGTTTCAGTCTGGCAGATCTATCCATCAGTGAGAGTGAGGTGTTGAAGTCTCCCACTAATAGTGTGATTTAAACTTTAGTAATGTTTCTTTTACAAATGTGGGTGCCCTTGTATTGGGGGCATTAATGTTCAGAATTGAGACTTCATCTTAGTGGGTTTTCCCGGTGATAAATATGTAATGTCTTTCCCAATTTCTTATGATTGATTTTTGTTTGAAGTTTATTTTATTAGATATTAGGATATGCTATGCTATGCTAGCTTGCTTCCTAAATCCATTTGATTGGAAAGTCTTTTCCCAGCCTTTTACTCTGAGGTAGTGTCTGTCTTTGAAATTGAGGTGTGTTTCTTGTATGCAGCAGGATGTGTCTTGTTTTTGTATCCATTCTGTTAGCCTGTGTCTTTTAATAAATAAATTGAGACCATTGACATTAATGGATGTTAATGACCAGTGATTGGCAATTCCTGTTATTTTTGGGGGGGTTAGTGTTGTATGTTTTCCTTCTTTGGTATTTGTTGGTGTGGGACTATCTGTGTTTTCATGGTAGTGTCTTACTTCCTTAGGTCAGATTTTTCCTCCTAATACTTTCTGTAGGGCTGGATTCATGGACAGGCATTGTTTAAATCTGGTTTTATCATGGAATATTTTGTTTACTCTGTCTATGGTGATTGACAGTTTTGCTAGATATAATAGTGTGGGTTGGCATCCATGGTCTCTTAGTGTCTGCATAACATCTGTCTAAGACCTTCTGGCTTAAAGTCTCCATTGAGAACTCAGGTGTTATTCTGATGAGTCTGGCCTTATATATTACTTGGCCTTTTTCCTTTGCACTCTTAATATTTTTTCTTTATTCTCTATGTTTAGTGGTTTGATTATTATGTGGTGCAGGGACTTTTTTTTTTCTTTTTTTGATCCAGTCTATTTGGTGTTCTGTAAACTTCTTGTATTTTAATTGGCATTTCCTTCCTTAGGTTGGGAAGGTTTTCTTCTATGAGTTCGTTGAATATATTTTCTGTGACTTTGAGTTGGTATTCTTCTCCTCCTTCTATCACTAGTATTCTTAGGTTTGGTCTTTTCATGGTGTCCCAAATTTCCTAGGTGTTTTTTGTTATAAGTTTTTTGGCTTTGGTGTTTTCTTTGACTAATGAATCTATTTCATTTATTGTATCTTGAATGCCAAAGATTCTGTCTTCCATCTCTTGCATTCTGTTGGTTATTCTTGCATCTGTAGCTCCTGTTCATTTCTTCAGATTTTCTATTTCTCACAACCCCTTAGTTTGTGTCTCTTTATTGGCTCTATTTCAGTTTTCAGAACTTGAACTGTTTCCTTCACCTGTTTAGTTGCTTTTTCTTGGCTTTCTTTAAGGGATTTAATTGATTTCTTCCATTTTTTTTTGTCATTTTTCTCAATTTCTTTATTTATTCTTTCCAATTTGTTGTTTGTCTTTTCTTCAATTTCTTTAGGGAATTTTTCATTACCTCTTTCAATGCCTCTATTATCTTCTTAAAGTCATTTTAAAGGTTGATTTCTTCTGCTTCTTCTGTGTTGGGATGTTCAGGTCTTGCTGACGTAGAACCACTAAGTTCTGATGGTGCCATATTGGTCTTTATGTTTTTTACTATATTTTTGTACTGCTGTCTACCCATCTCTTTCTCCACTCAATGCAAGTGGTGTCTGTGTCTGAGGGAGCCTCTCTTGGTCCGATCGATACTCTTGGTCTAATGGGAACTCTTGGTCTAATATGGGCTCTTTGTCCAATCAATACTAGTGGATTCTGTGTCTCATGGAGCAGCTCTTAGTCCAGTGGGTACCAGCGGGCTCTGTCTCGGGGAGCAGCTATTTCCAGTTCCCAATTAGTACAGGGTTGGCGTATGACTCTAGTAGTCACTGGTGTCATAGATGACTGTTTTCTTATTGAGGGGGTATGGGGGCAGAGAGGCAGCTGCCCAGTCCCTGGGGCTCCAGTGGCTGGAGGGAGGGGAACAGAATATGTCCCTGGTGCCTAGGGGCTAGAGATCTACTCTGTCCAGTCTGGAGATGGGTTCTTATCTGCTCCCAATCAGTGCAGGGTGCACTTATGACTCCAGTGGTTGCTGATGTCTCAGGTGATGGTTTTCTTGGTGAGGGCATGGGGGAAGAGGCAACTTCCTGGTCCCTGGGGCTCCAATGGCTGGAGGAAGGGGCACAGAATGTGCCCCCAGGGCCTAGGGGCTAGGGACCTGGTCTGTCCAGTCCAGAGATGAGGCCTTACCTGTTCCCAATCAGTTCAGGGTGGGCTTATGACTCCCTGCATTTAACTTTTAAAGTCTACTTACCTTATTTGTGTGTATGTACATGGGTGCAGTGCCCTCAGAGAGCAGAAGAGGGCATTGGCTCCCTTGGAGCTACAGCTGGTGGTGAGCCACCATGTGGATGCTAGCTCCAAACCCAGCTCTCTACAATAGCATCAGGTACTCTGAATCACAAAGCCATCCTTCTAGCCTCAGAGATTTTTTTTTTTATGTTTATGGGAAAATATCTAGATCTGTCAGTTTCCATGTGGTCCTGTATGGAGGCCCAGAGGAGGTGTGGGTGGTAAGTTTAGGAGTGGAAAATGTGTCTACTTCCCAGTTTCTGCAAAGAACATGTACCTTATGTGTAATCATCACCTGTTTTTACCTAGGAAGCTCTTGATTCTTGTATGTAGTGTGTCATTATTTACCCAAAAAGAGGGCACCAGGCTGGGTGGTGCATACCTGTAATCTCTCAGAAGGAAGAGGCAGGCAGAACAATTCAAGGTCACCCATGTGCATTGAGTTCAAGGCCAACTTGGGCTAGTGACTCAGTAAAACAAAACAAACCAACCCCAAGAACAAACAGGAGGAAGAATAAAAGAAATGTGGAAACAATAAAAGTAGTTACTTTTTGCCCTGTATGTTGATAACAGTTGTGATGTCATAATCCTGGGGCTCATCACACTCCTCCGTCTAGTCCTATATGTTTGAAACTTCTTCCAGCTAAACTAAAAATATGATCATAGGACCAGAGAGACGGCTCCATGGTTAAAAACACTTACTACTCTTGTTGAGGACCCATGCCCAGTGCCAGCACCCATTCACCTCAGAACAGTCTGTGACTCCAGTTCCAGGGGTTCCAACACCCTTTCTGGCCTATTCAGGCTCCTGCATGAACATGTGTGCATAAGCATGTGCCTGAATTACACAATATACTTAAATAAAATTGTAAAAAGTCTTTAAAAATACATTAAGCCCTTGAGCAGATGTCACTGATGGGTGCATTTGGTATGCTGCACTGGCACTGTGCCAAGTGCTCCTGCCACCTTCCGGGTCCTTTTGTCCTCACAAGAGGCAGGAAGGGACATACAAGTTCCAGATGTGAAAGCCTGGGAGTCTTTTTGATTCCTCATGAGAACAGGGCAAGGAGGTGAGTGTGGTGTGGAGGTTTAACAGCTGAACCCTTATCTTTCAAAGGCAGGCAGTTATTGATAATGTCTCAGTGGGAATGATTGGTACTGTTACAATAAGTCTTTCAAACATGGAGATAAGAACCTGAAGAAAGGACTGGGAAATGGCTTACCATGTAAAGCACCTGAGGACAGTTGGGAGAGTGGGAGGGGACTGAGCTCAGCCCCAGCACCACATCAAAACCAGGCATGGTGGAACATGTCTGTAACTCTAGTGCCGGAGGGGATGGGAGGAGACAAGCAGGTCCAGGAGGCAACCTGGCTTGCCAGTCTAGTCGAAAGGGTTCAGTTAGAGATTCTATCTCCAAACAAAGTGTAGAGTGATTGAGGAAGACACTCAACATTGACCTCTGATCTTCACACATGTACATTCAAGTGTACCCACACACATGTGCACACATAACACATGCACCTGCACATAGGTGAACATGCATACACACATGCATACAACTATACATACAGATACATACAAAAAATAAAAATGTACCTGAGCCTAGCATGGTGGCACAAGCCTGTAATCCCAGCCCTCAGGAGGCTAAGACGGGGTGGTGGGGGGTGGGGTGGGGGGGGGGGGGGGGGGGGGGGGGGGGGTCACAAGTTCAAAACCAATTTGAGTTGCTTAGCAAGACCTTATCTCGAAGACAGAACAACATGCACCTGGGGAGGTGGGGGTGTACCTCGGGGGTAGAATGCTAAAGTACAAATTAAGTCCCCAGGACCAAAACAAAAATAATGACAAAGTGTGTGGCTGTCACTCATCTCATTGGAAAAAAGTGAAAAGGAGAGGGAAAAACGGATGCACAAAAATGAAATAACCTGCCTGGATTTCTCTGAGCTCAGATCTGAGGTTGTAACACCCCTGCAGCCCTGCTGCTGGGTGTGGAAATCCCTGTACATGCAGCGGGTCCAGCCTCCCTGAGCGGTCCTGAGGATAGCTAACTCTCAGCTGTCACTGAAGGCAATGGCTGTGGAAGATGTTAACTTGAGCGGCTTGCGGAACTGAAAGGCCTTTTTCGTGGATCTCATCTTCACCTTGCTAGCTGGTCCACAGAAGCCTCCAGCTCAGCGTCAGCGAATCAGTCAGCCTGCCCTGTTTGCAAGGGAGGAGGTGTTTGGCAAGGCAGCCTTAAGGATGCCGGACCCGGGGCTTGAGACTGACTCCAGAGTCTAGCCCCTGAGGAGCTTCAGGGCAGTGCTGAGCCAGCCAAGGTGTATGGGAAGTAGCGTGGGGTGGAGGGTACTCTGGAATTACCTTGGTCTGAAAGGTGAAGTGGGCAGTGTGTCTGGAGAAGGGAGCTTGGAATGAAAGCACAGGAGGTTTGCAATGAGGAGAGGTTGGGATGAAGATCAGAGCAGGTTCTCATAGTAGGCCTATCTGATCTCCTCGGCCCTGAGGTCAGGGTGAAGGTATATGCTTGTGGCTGTCCCAGGTGTACTCCTAATCTTTCTTCCAACCCACCCCTGGGCGCTGACCCTTCCAGGCTCTGCCCCTTCTTTTCCTCCAGCACAGCTCCAGACTCTCAACAGACCGGCACGCAGGTGTCCCCAGCACTGTAACCAGGCAGTGCAGCCTAGGGATCAAGGCTAGCCATCAGCCTGTGGGAGCTTCCACTGACCGCCCCCTCCCCCGGTGTTATAGTTTCTGCCAAAAGGACACACACCTAGACATACCTGGGAAGAGGGAATTTCACTTTGCCTCCATCAGAATGGCCTGTGGGCACATCTGTGGGAGCATTTTCTTAATTGCTGTCTCTGGGCAGGTGGGTCTGGATGGTATCAGAAAGCTCGGGGAGCAAGCCAGTAAGCCACATTCCTCTGTGGTCTCTGCTTCAGCTCCTGCCTCCAGATTCCAGCTTGAGCTCCATAATTGACATCACACCCCTACCCCGCCAGGTTGCTTTTGACCAAAGTATTCTTTCTCAGCAACAGGGAAGCTAATCAGGACCCCAGGAAAAAGTGTATCCTAAGCCATATCTGTATCCACACAGGGCTAAGTGCCTACTGCATACTCGACCCTCTGCCTGAAGGGGAGACAGCGGTACAGAACCGACCAGCAGGGTGTCGGTGCAGGTGGCAGGAAGGTACACAGAGCCTAAGAATCCCGAGCGACCACAGCGCGACCTGCCCAGTGTGCAGAAAGCGGGGAACTGCACTTGAGGGACGTGTGCTTAGCAGGGAGGCAGCACCGTGGAAAAGTGAAGCAGAGCGCCAAGGGCCGCTGCAGGCCCCGCCTCCTTCGCTACACGTGACCGAGGTGGCCAATCCCTGTGCGGGGTGGTCCCGCTGGCCCCGAAGCACCGCCCTCCAGGTCCTCGGGCCAGAGAGAGACTGGCCAGCAGGAGGCGTAGCGGAGCCATGCTTCGCAGTTTGAAGTGGCCACGATCCGTGGGCTCTTGAAGTCGGCTGGTCTCGTTCAGGTCTCACGCCCCACGTCTTGCAGTGTGGACACTGGGGACGAGTCTTCCGGGTTGCGAGGCCACCTGAGGAGGAGGACGCGAACCCGACTCAGCCGCGCCCCTGAGCGCCCTCACCTGGGGATGTCCCTGCCGAGAGCCGGTACAAGTCCTCGCCTCTGAAAAAGAGTGCAAGTCAGCTTTCAATAAAGGCAGCCAGGCTAAGCAGGGCTTTGCGGGTAAGGCTCGGAAGCAGGTAGGTTTGGGGAGCCACTCGCTCTGGAAGCCATGGCTGGGCACAAATGGAAACTGACCCGGACTCACCTGCGGTTATGACTGCCATCCTCCTGTGAACAGGAGGCTTGGAAAGTCGTGAAAAGTCACCTCCTCTTTCATTTATTTTAGTGTAATTTGCAATTCAGTTCCTTCTCCTCTGTCTAGATCAACTCCTTATTTATTTTTTTAAATTTCATATGCATTGGTGTGCATTTGCCTGTATGTGTATGTCTGTGTGAGGGTGTCAGGTCATCTGGAACTGGAGTTACAGATGGTTATGAGCTGCCGTGTGTGGGTGCTGGGAACTGAACCCGGGTTCAATTTCCCGCTGAGCCATCTCTCCAACACATACGCTAATCTGTTTTTAAAGATGTGTTTTATTTTTATGTATATGGTGTATGTGTATGTGTATTTTACCTGCATGTCTGCATCACATGCATGCAGTGTCTGTGGAGGCCAGAAGAGGCTGTAGGATCCCTGAAACTGGAATTACAGACTGTTGTGAGCCACCATATGGGTGATGGGAATCAAACCCTGGCCCTCTCTCTCTGCAAGAGTACACATACTCTAACCTCTGAGCCTTCCCTCCAGCCCCCCTTCTCCATCTATTTTCTTTCTTTCTTTTTCTTATAGTTTTTTTTGTTTTTTGTTGTTTTTTTGTTTTTTTGTTTTGTTTTGTTTTGTTTTTGTTTTGAGACAGTTTCTCTGTGTAACAGTCCTGGCTGTCCTGGAACTCACTTTGTAGATCAGGCTGGCCTCAAACTCAGAGATCCACCTGCTTCCCAGCTTCCTAAGTGCTGGGATTAAAGGCGTGTACCACCAATGCTCGGCTTCAATCTATTTTCTAATTGGTTTATTTATTCTCTTTTAGCCTCTCTTTCCCCTCCCTACCTGTTTTGTTTATGTGTATGTGTCTGCTTGTTTCTATGTGTGTGTGGCTTCCGGTGTCTGTGGAGGTCAGAAGAAGATTTCTAACCCCTGGAGTTAGAGGGGTTGTAAGCCCCACAGTGTGGGTGCTGGGAATGGAACTCGGGTCCTCTGCAGCAGTAGCAGGTGCTCTCAACAGTTGAGACACCTCTTCAGACCCACTGTTGCTTTTTGACAGAAGTCTCTGCCCTGTCGCCCAGGCTGGCCTGCAATCCTCCTGCCTGTGCCTCCTGGGTGCTGTGTGCTACTACACTGACTTAATTTACTTAATAACACAGATTCTTCTTCTTTTTTTTTTTTTTTTTATGACAATGAGACATGTCTGCTCCTGGCAGCACCAATATACTTCAGAGATGATGGCCATTGAAGAAACTCTATATAGAGTTTACTTTCTTTGTGGCAAGTTAGCCACTGGGCAAGAAAATGCCCTTGTTTCAACTGCTGACAGTGTGTTGTCCAGAATGGACAAGCAGGACACAAAAGAAAGGACTGTCAAAGTCTGGTAAGACAAGGTAGGACAGCCCTTTCAGAAAGTCCTGCTTCACAGATGAGTCTGTCAGATATGCTAGACCCGCAGGATGAAGATAGATGCCCCAGTGTTGCAGAGAAATCTTGGATGATTGTCCAGGCAGCTGGCTGTTTCTGTCACTTCTCACATTTTTTGGAAGTGCCTGTTTGCACTTCCTGCTTACTCAGTTAATATCATTTCCTTCTTGAGTTTCTGAGAGAGTTGAAGATTAGATAGTTATAGTTTTCCTTGTTACTCACTGAAGAGGTGTAAAGTGTATAAGATTGAAAGACATCAAAAGATATTTTTGGTTGGTAATACAAGTTAGGATAGAACGTGAATTAGGTACAACACTTTGGACTCACCAAAATAGGATGAATCATGGAATATTTTTTCTGAATCTGCCAAATGTTAATGGACTGGACATTGTTAATGTAACAATAACCTTTTATTATGTTCGACAAAAAAGGGGAATGTAGTGATATATTGTATACCCTAATAAACTTGCCTGGGGATTAGAGGACAGAGCCAGACACTAAATTAGACTTAGAGGTCAGGCAGTGGTGGCACACACCTTTAATCCTATCACTTAGGAGGCAGAGATCCATCAGGATCTCTGTGAGTTCAAGGACACACCAGGCTACATGAGAGAAACAGCCAGGAAGTGGTGGTACACAGCTTCAGTCCCAGCACTTGAGATCTCATACTTTTGCTTGGGAAGTGCACATGCCTTTAATCCCTGGAAGTAATGTCTGGGCAGAGAAAGGTATATAAGGCATGAGGAAACAGGAACTCATGCTCTTGAGGCTGAGGATTTTGTAGAGATAAGAACACAGCTGGCTTGTTCTGTTTCTCTGATCTTTCATCTTGCACCCCAATATCTGGCTCTGGATTTTTTTTTCTTTTTTTTTTACTAATAAGACCTTATAAGATTTGTGTTACACTTAAACTTTATTTTTACATTGTATCTTTATTTCTTTTCTTCTGTTTCATTGATTTGTTGAAGTTTTTGCCCCTGTCAAGTTACTTAGTTCATTAGTTTCATTTATCTTTATTAATAAGTATCAAAAGCTATGTGTTTCCCTCTGACTACTGCCTTAGTGGTACATCTTAGGTTCTGGTGTGTGATATTGCAGTTGTTTTCTAGATATTCTGAAATTTCACTTTATTTCCCATCTGATGCAATAGTAATTTAAGAGGCTTAAATTTGAAGGTACTAAGGCCTTTCAGGTTTTAGTTCTGTTATCAATTTCTGGGTTGATTTCCCTCGTAATTGGAGAATGCAGTCACATCGATTTTCTGTCATTTTTATTAAAAAACTGGTGGGTGGGTGTCTGTCCCTCACCTGACCAGTCCTTATGGCCCCTAATTCTTTAAAAAAAAAAAAAAAAATTTAAATCAAGTGCTTGGGAAGCAGAGGCAGGTGGATATCTGTGAGTTTGAGGCCAGCCTGGTCTACATAGTGAGTTTTAGGGCAGCCAGAGCTACATAGGAAGACCCTTTCTCCAGGCCTGGGTTGCCTCCGAGGGCTGTGTCTGGGTCCAAGGCTCTGCCACAACTGGAGTATATGTTAATGACTGTGGCCTGTGTTACCATTGAGGCTCACTTAGATATTTGTGATCTGGGCTGCCACCTGAGGCCATTTGGATGTCCAGGGACACTGTCTTTTTGATATTTGTGTAGATTATGAAATATTTGCTTATTCTGGATACATATAGTTCCTTCTGATATCTTGGTAATTGTATTTGTACTTATATTTTTTCTTTTTTTTTTTTAATTTTCAAAGGTAGTTTTTTCCCCCTATGTGCCATATTTTAACAAATACATGATTCTTTGGGCAGGCATCATGTATGAGTTGGTTTTGAAGAAATTCATTGGTACCAGCTGACATGTCTACTGAACTCTCCCTTCCCTTGGGATGGCTCTGCCGTCAGGGAACAGGTTCCATGCTATTCCAGTTTCTGTTCCTGTAATGTTCCTATAGCAGTAAGCAAGTGCTGCCACATGCTAATGCAGCCTTACCGTATTAGTCAAGGAGAGCGGGCATTTGCTTATATGTATGGGTGTTTTTCCTGCACCTGTACATCACATTTTTATTTTTAATGACTTTTATTCCAGTTTTTTTTTTTTTTTAATTTTATGTACATTGATGTTTTGTCTGCATGTATGTCTGTGTGAGAGTGCCAGATCCTCTGGAATTGGAGTTACAGACACTCGTGAGCTGCTTGCTATGTGGGTGCTGGGAACTGAACCTGAGTCTTCTGGGAGAGCAGCCAGTGCTCTTAACCACTGAACCATCTTTCCAGCCCCAAGCTTAATGTGTATGGCCAAGCGGAACATCACAGAGCTGAAGATGGAACTGGGCAACTGCGGCTTCTGCTTCGGTACAAATTTTCCCCAGCTACCCATGGAAAGAGCCCTGAAAAAACGAAACCTATGTCTTACATGTTTTTGTTTGTAGCCCTGACTATCCTGGAACTCACTCGGTAGACCAGACCTTGAACTCACAGAGATCTGCCTGCCTTTGAATGCTGGGATCAAAGGTGTGTGCCACCCTGGAGATGTTGGAGCAAACCAGGCAGTGGTGGCACACGCCTTTAATCCCAGTACTGGGAGGCAGAGGCAGGCAGATCTCCCTTAGTTCAAGGCCAGCCTGGTCTACAGAGTGAGTTCCAGGACAGCCAGGCTGTTACACAGAGAAATCTTGTCTCAAAAAAACAAAACAAGACAAAACAAAACCAAAAAAGGCCTGGGCCGCCGCCGCCACCACTACCACCACCACCACCACACCCCTCGGGTATTTTTTCTCTTTTTTCTACTTTTGGTTTTTCAATCCAAGGTTTCTCTGTGTAACAGTCTTGACTGTCCTGGATCTTGCTCTGTAGCCCAGGCTTGCCTTGAACTCAGAGAGATCCACCTACCTCTGCCTCCCAAGTGCTGAGATTAAAGTGCACCACTACCACCGGGCTCCACTTTTTTTTTTTTTTTTAATTCTTTATTATTCTTACATTTCTTAACTCTTCATTTCCCCAAAGAGCCTGAAGAGTGTCTGATTCCGACTACGAGCAATCATCACACTTAAGTTTTTGTTTTTATGCCTGTCTTCTCTCCTTTCCTCCATCTTTAACACAACAGGAATCTTTAGAGGAAGATATTGGGGCAAAATGCATTGATTCCGTACTGCCCATGTAATGCGCAGATATGATTATCAATCGTGTGTCCTTTCATCTAAGCTACTATGCTCGTTTTTTTTTTTTGTTGTTGTTGTTTGTTTGTTTTTGTTTATTTTGTTTTTGGTTGTTGTAGTTGCTTGATATATTTTTTTAAACATTTATTTTATTTTTATTTACTTATATATGTGTGCATGCCCTTGGAAGCCGGAAAAGGGCATTGGCTCCCCTGAAGCTGGAGTTACAGGTGGTTGTGAGCTGCCTGACAGGTGCTGGGAACTGAGTGTGGTCTCCAGAAAGAGCAGCAAGACTCTTAACCCCTGGGCACACTCAAGATTGCTCTTCAGACCCTTATTGGTGTTTTGAAATAGGGCCTCACTGTGTAGTCCCGCTGATCACAGGCTGAACAGTCTCTTCTCTTGCTTTAGCCTGCTGGCCTGGTTTAAGATTCCCATTGTAGGAACCAGTGGGAGGCTTTAGCAGGCAAGAACACTTTGAATCCCATTTTAAGATGCTCCAATGGTGAAGTGATGGTTTTCTGAATGATAATGAAGCTGTTTTGTCCCACATCCCCAGCAAAGACCTTGGTGGCCCTACTAAGTTGGAATTCAAAGGCATTATGGTTTGCTTCCTGCTGGACCTTTTCCCTGCCAGGGCAGAGCAAGCCACCTGACAGGTTCCTTGCCCTCACATGCAGTTCCCAGAGGAAGTATCTTCTGCATTTGCCACCAGGTCAGCTGGTGTAGCCAGAGGTGTAGTCAGAGGTGTAGCCAAAGCCACTAAATCATGAGTTCACCCAACCCAGGATCTCTAAGTAGGTGGATGGTATCAGATCTGCGCAGCAATTTGCTCCTTCTCAAAACATTCTGCAAAACCAGGCATGGCTGACACATATTCAAAAACAAATGCTGTGGGATGTCTTTCTGTATGCTGTGAATGTGTGTTGTTCTGATTGGTTGATAAATAAAATGCTGATTGGCCAGTAGCCAGACAGGAGGTATAGGCAGGGCAAGCAGATGAGAAGAATTCTCAGAAGAGGAAGGGAAAGTCAGGAGTCACCAGCTAGACACAGAGGAAGCAAGATGACAAGGTACCCATATGGTGGGACCCACATGGTGGAAGGAGCCTCACATGTTGTCCTCTGATCCCACATACGCACTCCTGTACATGTCATGCAGAGGTGCACACTAAATAAAAAAGTTAAAATGTAATGTAAAAATGTCTAAATTGAGCATGGTGCAGGCTCTCAATCCCAGCACTCAGGAGGCAGAGGCAGGTGGATCTCTGTGAGTTCAAGGCCAGGCTGGTCCATATAGTGAGTTCCAGGACAGCCAAGGCCACACAGTGAGAGTCTGTTTCAAAAGCCAAATTCTGAAAGATTCTCAGCTTCTATAGTTTCAGAAGCTCAGATTTCCCAGAAGAACCCAGCATTGCCTGGTGACATGCTGTGCCGAAGATGACTACACCTGCCTTGTTAGTCTCCCAGGTGACTCCCATCTGGGGCAGCATGTCCAGACTACACCTTCACCCACATTCCTCCCTTTTGGACTTTGCTTCCCTAAGTTTCTTCCACCAGGGATGTCACCCTCCACCCTTCTTTCTCTGATGGAGGCCTTCCCTGTTCTCTGTGGTTTAGACCAGACATTACCTGTTTCTCATTGACATAGTCCTGCTCCTCTCATATGGCTCCATCCCTGCCTGACAATGCCAATGGGCTGTGGTATCACCGCTGGCATGGCAGGCTTCATAATTCTGCCTCTTCTCCTAGGACCAGAGAGCTAGCACAGCTCCAGTTTTCTGGAAAGATCTCTGGAGTTTTCATGGTTATAAACTAGAGATCCCCATGCCATCCCCATGGATGGCTGCCCTTGGCTCTGCGGAGAAGTCCAGCCTGCCTGTGAGGGGCTCAAACACAGGGACCTATTAGTCCCAATGGCAAGTCATCACAATAGCTTATTGCTATATATATTTTTTTATTTACAGAGATACCACCTACAGCTCTGCCCAGATCAAGTTCCAACAATGGCCAGTCTTCAGGAATGCCACCAGTCCCCATGCAAGACAACTACTATTTGGATGTTTGCCACCATAGCTAAGTCTTTTGTCTAAATGGAACCACATGCCTTTGGAATCTGGCTTCTTTGATATTGTTACCTCTGTATGCCACTGTACTAACCATAGTAACACTTGCATCCTTCTCTCCCCAGCCTAACCCAGGGCAAGTGCCTGGTTAACAGTGAATCACAGCAGAAGGAACTGGACACACTAGCTTTTTCACATTGGAGTGAGGACTGGGTGTCATCCATTGTTGAAAAGTCATTGAGAGTTGGAATTTAGGGCATCAAGAGTGCCAAGGCAGCCCTTGATGGCTTTGGTCACAACAGTTTGGCTTGCCTTGCTCCTGGCAAAGGTCTGAGGTCACCTAGGGTCTAAGGCCCTGGTTCTCCTACCCAACCATATCTCTATAGCCCCCTGTCCATTCAGAGAAGGTTCTTTCACCTGGACCCCCTTTCCTGTCCCTGAGGTCAGCAGTAGGCACATAGCAGGTGAGACTAGGTTCAGTCTCCCTGGGAGAAGACTACATTCCTTAGTCCTGCTCCAGACCCCAGAGAGAAACCGCCCAGCTCCCCAAGGCTGTTAGGGGGCATGGCTCACAAAGTGAAGGCAAAAATGCTGCCATTTTCCTAGAGCAAAGGGTCTTCAAACTGAAAACTGTGTTTAAAAATATCCCCAAGTCTTGGGCTGGAGAGATGGCTCAGCAGTTAAGAGCACTGGCTGTTCTTCCAGAGGTCCTGAGTTCAATTCTCAACAACCACATGGTGGCTCACAACCATCTGTAATGGGATCTGGTGCCCTCTTCTGGCCTGCAAGCATACATGCAGACAGAACACTGTATATACATAATAAATAAATAACTTAAAAAAAAAAGATACCTAAAAATATATATATATATATCCCTAAGTCTTAAAGATGGCTCACAGAGTAAAGATGCTTGCCCCCAAGTCCCCAGGATGCTCACACGGTGGACAAAGTGAACTGACTTCCACAAGTTGTCCTCTGACTTCTGTAAACCGCGGCACACCTGCCTCCCGTCTACATACATAATAAAAAGTCCACTTTACATGCCTGTCATCCCAGTACTTAGCAAGTTGAGGCAAGAGGATCTGGCTGGAAAACAAAACAAAACATTAGATCCTTTTTATGTTTCCAGTGATTCATACTTGTAAAACTTACAGAATACGCAATAAAATAAAATTCTTGTCCTCCACCTCCACCCCAAGCCATCCTTGCCTAGCTTGGGATCACCCTTCTAGGTTTTGTAAACCATGGCTCACATGCAAGTGTGCAGGAAGACAAATGTGTAGCCACCTACACAGCATAGGAATTCACATCTGTGTACTCCCCCCCCCCCCTCCCTGCAGGACTGACATACTTGGACACATTTGAGTATGCACAAGTAGCCAGAGCAGCCATGGCTTTCTGTACACTCTATTTGTACAGGTTTCCTGTTGGGAGTTGCTGTTACAAAAACTGGCTCCTAATCCATCCACTTACTCATGCCACCTCTTGACTGGTACCCCCTCCCATCTCCCCTGAACTGAAAAGGCTGGTGTCAAACCAAGCCAAACTAAACTCTCATGGCTGGTGACAAGCTGCCCTGGGCTTGTGGGCATGGGGTATCTCAGATGTGTGGCTGTACATACAGATTGTCCCCTGAAAATACAGCCATGTTCAGTGGAAGGCAGATTCCTGAAGCCAGGGACAAGGAGGTGCCCCTTGTTTTAATCCCCTCTTGCATCCTTTGAGGGTTGGCTCTGCACAAGGTGCTTCCCCTGGGACATACCTCACAAGGGATCTGTGTGCCAGGAAGCATCTCAGGGCCAGGATTTGCCCTACAAAGTTGACCCCTGACTGTACCAAAGAAGGACAAGACAGGGCAGGCGGGGAGGTGTTAATCCTGGGGTTCGGTTAGTCATACTCTACCTAGTCCCATATTCAAAGAACATTCCAGAGCCTTGATTGGGTAAATCGCCTTAAAGTGACAGAGCCCCATGTAAGGGAGTAAAGAGGAGAGACCTGAGTGGAAGTGCCTGTTAATAACCACATTGGATTGACATAAGAAAGAGCTCTGAACTTTCTAGGTCTAGAGCAGTCCCCTCCTGGAGTTGAAAAGTGTGTTGAAAGGTGTTTCATGGGCTGGAGGGATGGCTCAGAGGTTAAGAGCACTGACTGTCCTTCCAGAGGTCCTGAGTTCAGTTCCCAGCAGCCACATGGTGGCTCACATGCTTCTGTAATGAGATCTGGAGGCTTCTTCTGGCCTGCAGTTATATATGCAAATTGAACACTGTATACATAATACATAAATAAATCTTTAAAAAAAGGATGTTTCATATCCATCCACCCCAACACTCACACTGTTTCAGTGGGTTCCTGAGGAGGCAGCCATATTTTTGGACAATATGAAGTCACAGTTTAGTGGAGCTCAGGTACAGAGTAATGACATTGCATGTACCCAAGGGGAAGGAGGCTTGTTAGCATTTGAATCTTAGCAGTTCCCCCAAATATCATTTGCTGAAGACCTGGTTGCCAGTAAGAGGGGTCTTTGGGAAGAGAGTTTAGTCTTGAGGGCTCTGATGGTCCTTCATAGATTCAGACATTGTTGTTGGGGGGGGGGGTCATTGTCTTAAAATATTTTTAATTTGTTCATTGACACTTCGTACAAGTATACAAATCCTACCCACTCTCAATCCAACCCCCTCCAGACCGCCCCCAGCATACCCTCCCTCACCTCCCTCTGTTTCTCAGAATCCAGTTCGCGCTGCCAAAGTTGACTGGTTTTGCTGACTCTATCTTATGCAGGTAACCATGGCTACAGTGAGTTCATGAATCTAACAACCACATCCTTCTGGAAGACAGCATTTCACAGCATTCCTCCTGGCCCTCTGGCTCTTACATCCTTTCCGTGCCCTCTTCCATGATGCGTTCTGAGCCTTGGGGCAGGGTTGTGGTTTGATACAGATGCTCCGTTTTGGGCTGAGCACCTGTGTAAGTTAGGGTTTTTGTTGCTGTGATGAAACACCACAACCAAAGCAAGTTGGGGAGGAGAGGGTTGATTCGGCTTACACTTCCAGATCACTGTTCATCATCAAAGGAAGTCAGGACAGGAACTCAAACAGGGTAGGAACCTGAAGGCAGGAGCTGAGGCAGAGGCCATGGAGGGGTGCTGCTTACTGGCTTGCTCCCCCATGGTTTGCTCAGCCTGCTTTCTTATAGAACCCAGGATCACCAATCCAGGGGTGGTCCTCCCACAATGGGCTGGGCCCTCTTGCATCAATCAGTAATTTAGAGAATGCCTTATAGCCAGATCTTATGGAGACACTTTCTCAATCAAGGCTTCCTCCTTCCAGAGGGCTCTAGCTTGTGTCAGGCTGACATAAGACCACCCAGCACAGCCCCCAACTCTTGTTCTCAGCCCTTTGAGCAGTTAGGAGCCTCTGTGTTGACTGCTGCCCACTGCAGAGGCCAGTGCTGAGAATGGCGCTAGCCCATGGCTGTAAACAGACATATTTCGAAGGCAGTTTGACAACATGTCCTTTTAGCAAAAAATCACTAGTCAATCCACTCGCCTCCTGAGTCATGGGCCTTGGACCATCTTTGTCGTATGAGGCATGAGTTGATGCCAATCTGGGGAAGGGGTAGAGAGAGGAAGGAGGGCCTAGTTGGAGGTACGAGGTCACTGGGAGTGTGACTTTGAAGGTAATATCTTGTTTCCAGCTCCTTTCTGTTTCCCATCCACCACAGGGAAGCATTCTCTCTGCTTTGACAGCTTCACTGAAAGCCCACAGCACTACCCACTGACCGTAGACTGAAATCTTTAAAACCGTGGCACCAAAAGCACCCTCCTGGGAGTGGTCTCCTCAGTTGCTCGTCACAGCAACCTTGAACTAACAGTTCATGGTGGTCGTGTTTGGAGCCACAGGGTGGGAGGTAGGAGGAAGTGCTACAATGTGTGGGCCTCTAACCAGTAGGGAATGGGGGTTGGACAGGAAGCAGGACATGTGAGGAAAGCAGGAAGCTTATGGATTCTTGGCTGAGCACAGACAGCAGTCTGTGGGTCAGATTGCACTTTAGGTATAGGATTAGGGGCTTCTGCTTATCAAAGGGCAGAGCTGCCTCAGGATCCTGACTGGGCATCAGTGAGCTCAGGGAACACCCAGGCATTCCTGATATCAAAGTCAGAGAGGCACTAAACATTCATGCCCATTCTGGACTTCAAGAGGGTGGCAGGGGCACTGTGGGGCAGAGGGTCAGTGTCCAGTAGCAGGCCCCTAGGCCTGGGGTGGTAGTGTCTGAGATGAGACTGGGAACACTCTTTCTAAGTGGGTATTTTCCCTCCTGCAGTTGCTTCTAACCTTGACTTGGTCATGTGATGTTCCAAGATCTACCCTCCAACTTGGCCACTTGGCTCATTAGCAGATGGTGGGATCTTTAGGTTGTGGAACCCTGCCCCATGGGCTGGAGGCCTCAAGGTTTTGTTTTGTTTTGTTTTTGGTATGGTTGAAACAATGGTTAACTAGAGGACTGGGCTTCCAGATTACAAACCAAATGAAAACACACTGATGAACAGTGGTGTGTGTATGGGCCTCCATCTGAGGAGGATGTATGGAGCCAAGAGCTTCAAGCAGCTGGCTACAAAGTATCTCCAAGGTGATGGATGCCGTTTCTTACATCAGGGCCCTTGAGTAGCACCTGGCCATCCCAGGTGGTCCAGAGATTGTAACCCTTCAACACACACAGAAGTTGCCCAGGCTCTTCCCAGTGCCAGCACCTAGGAGGACATCAGTGGAGCACCTGCTCAGTCTGCTTTGAGCCTTCTGTGGAGCCTTTTGTTGGAGGGAGTAAAGGATAGAATGGGTCAGTTTCTAAGCAGTAGCAGCAGATACTGGCTGTCCTGGGACTATCTCTGTAGACCAGGCTGGCCTCAGACTCACAGAGATCCATCTGCCTCTGCCTCTGTCTCCCAAGTGTTGGAATTAAAGGTGTGGGCTACCACTGCCCCGAGAGCCACTTGGCCACTTTAGAAGTGTCAGGTGTGATCCTATCTTATGGGGTGGGCCTTAAATTCAATTTTTAAAAAATTGTTGGGGTTGGAGAGATGGCTCAGAGGTTGAGAGCACTGGCTGCTGCTCTTCCAGAGGACCTGAGTTCAATTCCCAGTACCCACATGGCAACTCACAACTGTTTTTTAACTCCAGTTCCAGGGAATCTGGCACTCTCACCAGACATACACCCAGGCGAAACACCACTGCACAGAAAAATAAACAAATGTTACAAAATGTTATGGTTGCTCCCATAATGTTTGCGCCACCATTGCACCAGCACATCTCGCAGGCAGGCTACTGTTGTCTTGGTTTAATAATTTCTCTTCTTCTCTGGTAGTGTACAGAGTACTTCACAGAACCATGAACGCCACTTGATCCTAATTCCTTTATTTGAAAAGAAAATAATTATTTCTGATAGCATAAAATGTTTTTATATTTTAAAGTTTTTTTGTTTTGCTTTTATTTTTCTTTTTAAATGCAGAAAAGAGCTTGAAGGGCTACTAAGTAGGAAACTGATGGAGGAAATTAAGTATGTAACATTAACTCCTGACCAGCTATGGTACTCTTTATAGTCTCCTAAGGAAAACCTTTTGTGTAAAGATAGAATTTCACTGGGTAGACCAGGCTAGCCTTGAACTCACAGAGCTCTATCTGCTTCTGCCTCCTAAGACCTGGGATTAATGGTGAGTGCCATAAAGCCAGAGATGTAGAGTTTACTATAATTTTATTTTATTTTTTGAGGTAAGGTTTCTTTGTGTAGCTTTGGCCATCCTAGAACTTGCTCTGTAGACCAGGCTGGCCTCAAACAGAGATCCATCTGCTTCTAGCTCCCCAGTGCTGGGGTTAAAGGCATGGGCCACCACACTGTTTAGCTCTAATTTTATTTTGAAACTCAAATTTACCCTGAACCGTAACTGCCTTTTTCATTTTGTCACACATGATTGCATTCAAGGGAGTTATACATTGGCAAGACTTGTTTGTCCAAAGTTCAGGGAAAACATGCCTAGTCACACCCACCTACCCACCTAGCTATAAATTTGTTTTATCTGCTGATGTGAGTGAAGTAACATGTGAGATTTATGCACACCTAGGAATCCAGGTCTTATCTTGATGTTCCAATGTCACCAGAAAGGCTGTACAGGTCAGCTCTGCCTGGTGGTGGCTGAAGATCTTGTAACTTCACTGCCAGACCATGTCACCAGCGATGTATTTACCCATCATATGGATTCTAGGAATTCAACTCAAATTAGCAGGCCTCCATGGCAGGCTCTCTTACTCATTGTGAGATGGTTTTTTATTTATTAAAATTTTATTTTTAATTATGTGTACATCTGTGGGGAGGGTGTACACATGAGTGCAGGTGCTTTGGGTATCAGGCAATGGAATTCAGGCCCCCAGCAAGATCAGTATGTACTCTCAACTTCTGAGCTGCCTCTCCAGCCCTCATTGTGTGTTACACTTTGCATTTTAGAGGAATTAAGTATATGAGAGAGTCATGAACGTGCAAAGATGTATTTTACAAACATCAGATCTGAATCACAGTTATGTAGAAATGTTGAGTTTTGAAGCAATATTTAGAAGTTTTGCAGTTTTTTTTTTTTTTTTTTTTTAGTTATTACAAGGTTTTAAAAACACAGCAACATTGACCATAAGTGGATCCCACTTTTACCTGATGTAGAAGGTTATGTCATTTATGCCCTATTTAAAAGATTTCAAAGGGGGCTGGAGAGATGGCTCAGTGGCTAAGAGCACTGGCTGCTATTACAGAAGACTAAGGTTTGATTCCCAGCACCCACTCGGTGACTCACAACTCTCTGTAACTCCAGATTCAGGGGATCTGATGCCCTTATCTGCTCTTCATGGGCACCAGGTATGCAAATGGTACATAGACATGCATGCAGACAAAATACCATATATGCAAAAAGAAACAATAAAAATTGTATTTCAGGAGCTGGAGACGTAGTTCAGCTGGGAGTGCTTGCCAAGCATGCACAATGCCCATCCCTTCCATCCCTGATACTGTAGACACTGGTATAGTGAATACACTTGTAGTCCCAGCACTCAGGAGGTGGAGGCAGAGGAGCAAAAGTTCAAAGTCATCCTCAGCTACATACTGGAGGCCAGCCTGGGATGAAACAAACAGACACAAACAAAACACGTTACATTGAAATATGTGTCTTCAGCCCACAGGCATAGAGTCTCTCAGTCACTTTTCTCAGTGTCCTGTAGAATGTCTGGCAGTCTCCTCTGTGAAGCAGGAACCTGAAGGACCATTTTGCCAAGCAAAGTTCAGTGGTCAACTTCCTATGGGTCCTGCATGTCCAGTCAATACATTTTTTTCAAGCAGTCCAGGCAAGAACAGTTTCTTGCCCAAATGGCTATTTTTGTCAAGATGAAGATAAACTCCATATAGAGTGTCTTCAATGCCCATCCTCTTCTCTGAAGTAAATGTGGTGCTGCCAGGAGCAAACATGTCTCACTGTCCAGAAAGTCTAATTTTTTAAAACACTTTAAATGCTGTATTCTGTAGGTCTTTGAAGTGTTTTAAGATCGACATTTTTACTATGTTAATCCTGCCTATCCATGAGCATGGGAGATCTTTCCATTTTCTGACATCTTCTTCAATTTCTTTTTTCAGGGACTTAAAGTTCTTGTCATATACGTCCTTCACATGCTTAGTTAGCATAACCCCAAGGTATTTTATATCATTTGTGGCTATTGTAAAGGGTGATGTATCTCTGATTTCCTTCTCAGCCTGTTTGTCTATTGTATATAGGAGGGCTACTGATTTTTTTGAGTTGATCTTGTATCCTGCTATGTTGCTGAAGGTGTTTATAAGCTGTATCAGTTCCTTGGTTGAATTTTTGGGGTCACTCATGTATACTATCATGTCATCTGCAAATAGGGAGAGCTTGACTTCTTCCTTTCCAATTTGCATCCCCTTAATCTCTTTATGTTGTCTTATAGCTCTGGCTAGAACTTCAAGTGCTATATTGAATAAGTATGGGGAGAGGGCACAGCCTTGCCTTGTTCCTGATTTTAGTGGTATTGCTTTGAGTTTCTCTCCATTTCATTTGATGTTGGCTGTTGGCTTGCTGTAGATTGCCTTTATTATTTTTAGGTATGTTCCCTGTATTCCTGATCGCTCCAAGACCTTTATCATGAAGGGGTGTTGGATTTTGTCAAGTGCTTTTTCTGCATCTAGTGAGATGATTTTTTTTTTTTTTTTTAGTTTGTTTATATGGTGTATTACATTGACAGACTTTTGTATGTTGAACCACCCTTGCATCCCTGGGATGAAGCCTACTTGATCATGGTGGATAATTGTTTTGCTGTGTTCTTGGAGTCTGTTTGCCAGCATTTTATTGAGTATTTTTGCATCAATGTTCATGAGGGAGATCAGTCTGTAGTTCTCTTTCTTTGTTGCATCTTTGTTTGGTTTAGGAATCAGGGTAATTATAGCCTCATAGAAGGAGTTTGGTAATATTCCTTCTGCTTCTATTGTGTAGAACAATTTAAAGAGTATTGGTATTAAGTCTTCTTTGAAGATCTGGTAGAATTCTGCAGTGAAACCATCTGGTCCTGGGCTTTTTTTGGTTGGGAGACGTTTTAATGACTGATTCTATTTCCTTAGGGGTTATTGGACTATTTAAATGGTTTAATCTGGTCTTGATTTAACTTAGGTATGTGGTACCTATCCAGAAAATGATCCATTTCTTTTAGATTACCTATATATCTGAAATATATCTATGTATACCTAGAAGACTTAACTAACATGGCTACAAGTATGATTATCATAGATGACTAATTATCAATCTATTTCTTAATTGTCCATTACAATTAAATGAGTTGTACAAACATAATACCTTAAACAAGAGTAGAAGTAAACACACAGTATAACTAAATTAAGTTTAAACTTGTATCAATAAAAATCTATCAATCAAAAAAAACCCTAAAATCTATACCAATGTAAAACATTTCAAACAAGTTGTTGCTCTTTAAAAGTAGGTTCATTAACCTACCCTTTTATCCTATCATACCTAAACTATCCCCTTTTCTTCTTTAGAAAGAGATTGCATTTGTAATCAACCTGTTTTAAATAAAAATATTGGTTTTTCTCTGTCCCACACCAGATATGGGACAAAAGAGTCTCTTAGCCTTTTCTTTTAGCAGTATGCCTGGGTTTAGAGAAGGAGTGAGCCAATTCCATTTCCAAAACCAGCTTGGTATATTTGGGAATTTGGGCGTAGCTTCTCTTACTACTTCCTGCTGGAGCGGGGTGCTGTATCTTATGGGGACACAAAGATTGCCATGAGTTCAAGGCTGAGCTAGCCTACACAGTGACATAGTGATCTAAAACAGCCAGGGGTGTGTAGAGAGACTGTATCAAAACAAATGAACAAGGTAAAGTGAGGAAAAAATAGTCAGTGATCCTTGACTCTGCTGAAAAGCTGAAAACTGCTAGTGAGCTGGCACAGTAGGTAGGGTGCTTCCCACCAAACCTGGAGACTGAGTTCTGTCCCCAGGAGCCACTTGATGGGGAGTAGAGAACTGACATCTGCAAGCTGTTCTCTGACCTCTACACATATAACACTGGGTGCACACCCCACCACCATTAAAAAATAAAAATGTAGTAAAATTATTTTTAAATAGCAGATAAGGGGTGGGAAAGATGACTTAGAGGTTAAGAGCACTGGCTGTTCTTTCAGAGGACCTGAATTAGATTCTCAGCACCCATATGGTGATTCACACCCATCCATAACTCCAGTTCCAGGGGAACTAATGCCCTCTTTGGTCACTGCACATACGTGGTGCACATAAATACATGGAAACAAAACATCCATAGACACAAAATAAAATAATCCAGCCAGGTGGTGGTGGCACATGCCATTAATCTACAGGGCAAGTTCCAGGACAGTCAGAGCTATATAGAGAAATCCTGTCTCAAAAAACAAAAGCAAGCAAATAAAAACACAAGAATTGCTGGGTATAGTGGCTCAGGCCTTTAATCCCAACACTCAGGAGGCAGAGGCAGACAGATCTCTAACTTCAAGGCCAGCCTGGTCTACAAAGCAAGTTCCAGGACAGCCAGGGCTATTATAGAGAGAAAACTACCACAATAGAAGCTTCTTAAAATATGTGCAAATATGACAGAAATCTAAATGGAATCACCAAATACTGGGGGAGAGAAAAACTTCAACTAGACATCTCTCACCACCAAATGAAATCTCCAGTGTCAGGGATGGGTTACATCTAATTGAATTGTTGGCTTAGGGGACCCCATAGAAACTCCTAAACAACTTAGGCTATTGGTTGCTCTCGACAAATTGATGGTAAGGCCCTCTTGCTGAAGACAACACATGTATAACTCATTGAACACAAAGAAGTCAAGTTGGTGCCTACCTAGAGCCTTCACCCCTACACTAGTTCATGATACTGGAAGGTACTCTGCACACTATGAAAGGATAAAGGTAAACACCACCCCAGTTACAAACCCTTCAATTTACAATTGTGGTCTGCCTGCATAATACACTGGTCCAATAGTGTCACAAACATTATGGGAGTAACCAACCACTATCTGATTAGATTTAAGGACCATTCCATGACATGGAACCCTTGCTTGACACTGCTCAGGTGGCCAAAAACCTGAGACTAGGCCATGGACCCAGGGGAAAACCAAATACTATTGTTCTACTAAAGGAACACCGCAATACAATAACTCCTAATGACATTCTACTATACTCATAGATCAGTGTCTTGCTCAGCCATCATCAGAGAAGCTTCCTCCTGAAGCAGATTGTAACAAATACAGAGACCCACAAAAGGACATTGTGCAGAGAATGAGAGGCCTTGGAACACTCAGCCCTAAATGGGATGTCTCCATGAAATCCCTCCCCCTCAGGACTTAATGAAACTCTGCAGAAAGACTGTAAGAGCCAGTGGAGATGGAAGACACCAAGGAAACAAAGCTTTCTAGACACAAGAAGACTGATGTACACATGAACTCACAAAGACTGAGGTAGCATGCACAGGCCTGCACAGGTCTAAGCCAGATGAGGTCCCGGCACTGAGAGGGGAAGTGGACTCAAGCCCCCATCCCTAACCCAGAATTGACAACCACTTACAAAGGAAAAATTCATTTTCTCCAACAGAATCTCACAGGGCATATAAACCACACTTAAGGGCAGACCCCATGCCCAGCAAACTCAATAATGTTTTTAAAGGATTTTCATCTTATAATACTTTGGGCATTTTTTATCTTACCAGTCTTTTGTTTATATATTATTATGTTTACCTGTTTTGTGCTTTTATAGGATCTCTCTCTCTCTCTCTCTCTCTCTCTCTCTCTCTCTCTCTCTCTCTCTGTGTGTGTGTGTGTGTGTGTGTGTGTGTGTGTGTGTGTGTGTAAATAGAGTCAGAGTCTTTCTGTCCTGACACCTGGTAGCTGCTTTTTACCACACAGAGGCTTACATTAATTATAAATGTTTGGCCGATGGCTCTGGCTTATGATTAACTAGCTATTACATTTAAATTAGCCCATATCTACTTACCTATTTATTGCCACATGGTTTGTGGCTTACCGGTTCTTTGGCATCCTGCTTCTTGGGCAGTTGGCTCACATCTGTCTCGACTCAGCCTCTCTTCCTCTGAGTCCTTAGTTTGATTCTTCCACTTAACCATATCCTGCCTTACCATAGGCCAAACCAGCTTTATTATCAACCAATGAAAGCAATACATCTTCACAGCATACAGAAGGATCATCCCACAGCAAGTGGTGTGTGTGTGTGTGTGTGTGTGTGTGTGTTTCTACATCTCTGATGCTTCTTTTCTTTGGCTATTTATTTGTCTATCTATCTATCTATCTATCTATCTATCTATCTATCATCTATCTATCTATTTATTTATTTGAGACAGGGTTTCTCTGTGTAGCCTTGGCTGTCCTGGAACTCAGGATGACCTCAAACTCACAGAGATCCACCTGCCTCTGCCTCCTGAGTGCTGGGATTATTTTTGTCCTATTCTGTTTTTATTTTATAGTTTATTTTTTAGATGCCTGTTGTTTTCTGATGATAGAGAAAGAAAGGGAGTGGATTTGGGGATGTGGGGAGGATCAGGGAGGAATTTGGGGAGGGAAAAGTATGGTCAGCATATATTACACAAAAAACACCTATTTTCAATTAAAAAAGGAAGCTATAAGAGAAAAAAAGTTGTATCTTTAAAATGCATACATACATTATATGTACCCCTCACCCCCCCACACACATTTTAAGTTTGGCATGTCAAGAATAACATCTTGAATAAAATATATAAATATTGTAATCCCCTCTAGCCACATGAGTGGCCAGGCCCCCTCCCCCAAAGACCTCTAACTGCCAAATTCTGCCCACAGAATACTATAACTGCCCTAACAGCTAGACCCTGTCCTAATCCTAAAGAGTAAAAATTCCAATCTATGTACATGAAATCCCACCAATCTCCACCCTGGAAAGCTCCACCTAGTAAGTTTTCTGTATCCCGATAATAGGTTTCTTCACTGACGCATTAAGCCTGATCAAGCCAAATTGAAATAAAAGAACAGGTTTCTTTGAGCAAAACAACTCCCAGGTGAGTTCTCTAGCCCCAGGGATCAAGGCAGGAGAAGTCACATGCCCAAACTAAAGCAGGGAGTTTATACAACCTGTAGGCGAGGGGTGATGATGTGTCTGTCCACCACAAGCTGGTTTGGTCAAAAGCTGGAATGCTTGGGTGGGGACTTGGGTGCCTGGCAACTTGAGGGCAGGAGCTGCTGTAGTCGCCAAGAATGGAGAACTGGGCTTTTGGTGTGCCTTCCCTTTGTTCAGAGATTCTCTGAGTGATTGGAGAGAGAAATGAGGCTTTCTGGATCATGCAGGAGTGAGCTGGAGGTTCCAGTCCAATACCACCCCTTGCCAAGAAACTCTACATAAGCCCTGTATCCTGTTCATTTGGCTATTTCTCACCTGAGCAGAGGCAGTCACTCCCCTGGTTTTTTCCCTCCCAATAAATCTTATGTGAGGTTTGTTGTGTGGTGTGACTTTGTGGAATTCTTAGCTCCTGGCTACCAGGATACCTTTCCACACGAGCTGCAATGCTTACATTTGGTATCCCCTCATGGTCTAACCTGCATTAGGACCCATCCCTTATCTCCAGTCCACCAGCAACAGACTCACCTTCTGAGTCTGATTGCTCAGCACCCCGTCCATCAGCAGAAATTAGGTAAGTTTACACTTTGGTCAGTGTAAATGTTTCCTTGAGTCCGAGGAAGTGGCGGTTGAGTGTCCAGCACCCCTCTGGTACCTTAGAGCCAGAGGTAACACATGGTCTTTTTTGTTTGTTTTTGTTTTATTGGGTTTTTGTTGTTGTTGTTGTTTTGTTTTTTAGAGACAGGGTTTCTCTGTGTAGTTTTGCGCCTTTCCTGGAACTCACTTGGTAGCCTAGGCTGGCTTCGAACTCACAGAGATCCACCTGGCTCTGCCTCCCGAGTGCTGGGATTAAAGGTGTGCGCCACCACCGCCCTGCCTAGCCATGGTCTTTTACATTATGGCTGGCTCTCTTCACCTGACCCCATCCCACCCCCACTTGGAGCTGCAATCCTGCAGTTTCCTTAGGTCTAACCAGGCTGTTGCACCCCTCCCTGCCCTCTTCTCTCACCTTTCCCCTGGAGCTGCTGGTAACCCCACGGCTCTTTTAGGCCCTTGTGGCTTTTGTGACCCCGTTTCCACCCTTTCTTATGGAGGAGACCCCTTCTTCTAGAGCTTGGTTTTCATTCTGGCCTCCACAAAAGCCCTGGTGCCAGATCTCGCTGCTGCCTTAGCCAGGCTAAGTCCTGACCGCTGGTGAGTGTGGTGATGACCCACTGAATGGCTTGGTCTCCTTTCAGTCTTCCCTGCGTCCTGGGGACACCCATGACTATAGGTGACATTTTCCTTTTCTCTCCTCCATGGGAACGTATCTTCTATACCCTCCATTCCTCTTTGGGATGCCTCTTGGAAAACCTCCAGCCTCTCCAACTGACACCCAACCTAAAGGACACTAAATGCATTCACTTTTTCAATCAAACGGCTTCAATACCCCTTAGATAATCAATCCAAAGGGCCACCTAATGGCATCCTAGATCCTAATATTATTTGGGACCTTTACAAATACCGTGAGTGCGAGATTTCCACATTCCCCATTTCTTGGCTCCAAGCCCTGTTTTTTTTTTTTTTCTTTCTTCTAGTTTGCTCCACCACACAAACTGTGCAAATGTCCCGCCTTTTAAGTTATCAGAGACGAATCTGTAAGTTTGTTGAAAAGCAGGAGCTAGGAGCAAGACCTAGCAGGAGGAGAAGAAAGCAGAGGAGGCCAGCTGGAGCTTGCATGCACCCCACACAATCTTCACCGGCAGGCACTTCCCTCAGCTTTCTCCTGGAGCGTCCTTTGTCGATAGCCAGGACTCAAAACCTTCCTGTCTCTAAGCCGTCTTTGTTCTCTGCTTGCTAGATTCGGCTTTACCGGTATTCAGGTATCTTAGGAATGAGCGGCATTAGACTTGTTTTATGCTGTCCCACTTGAATTAAAGTCTGGCTCTGGAGTTAGGATATGGTCCTCCCTCCTCTAGACCCAAGCATACTTGTTTAAAGTTTTCTTTAAAAAAATCTCTTTAAAAATATCAGGTGAGCCAGCTACTGTGAGATCAAGAAAGGAGAGCAAAGCAAAATAATGGGGCAGACTATTTCCAGTGGGGACCATTGCTACTCATCTCCTACTTTTTTGGTTTGGTTTAGCTCTCTAAAACTTTATGTAAGCTATCACTCTTACTTCAAAATTTGTAAAACTATTGCCTGAACTTCCTGTCCCTCAAGATTTGGGTATGATTAAAACCCTGTAAAAATCTGTAACAAAAGGGTTAGTTTAAAACTCATAACACCAGGGTTGATATACATAGGTAATCTTAAAGGAAACATGTGGCTTGCTGCCACCTTAGGTACTGTTCCCTGACTGAGATGGAGGTAGCTATGCGGCTGACAGCCATCTTTGCTAGGATTGGAAAGGATGGACTTTGTCCTGTGACCTCACTTCCATCTTGATAAAACTGACCCCATGACATAAGCCATCCAAAGAACAACTCCTTCTAGCTGTTGAGACCCAAACCAGACGATTCTTCCACTATTTCAGATCACACTAAGAAACCTTAACCCAGGCTGGAGAGATGGCTCAGAGGTTAAGAGCATCGACTGCTCTTCCAGAGGTCCTGAGTTCAATTCCCAGCAACCACATGGTGGCTCACAACCATCTGTAATGAGATCTGGTGCCCTCTTCTGTATACATAATAAATAAATAAATCTTAAAAAAAAAAAAAAAAAAGCCGTAACTCATAGTCCCCTTTCTTCCTTCTCAATGATAGACTGCCCATCCAGTCAGGGCTGAGGCAGTCCCTGACCAGGATGCTAAATGAAATTACAGTACCCCAGGGGGCATCCTTGCTAGGGCTCAGCCTGTGACTTGCCTCCTGGTTGGCCACCCTTAAAGAGGTAGATTATGAAAAAATCCAAGAGGTCATCCAGAACAAACATGATAACCCATAGCAATTCCTAGACCTATAAAGGCCCTCTTACAATATACCAATCTTGATCTTCAGACCCCTAGATAAAAAACAACTCCTTATAACCTAATTCTTCTCTCAGAGTTTTCTTTAGAGAAAGGACCCCTGACTCCACAGGCCCTCAGGGTACTCTTGAGTAGAAGCAGCAGGAAATATTAGATATAAGTATAGAGGGGAGAGAAACAGATAGAAAATACAGGATAGACTCAGGAGGGCCTGGATCCTAATCCATCCAGACTGTCTCTGCCAAAGGAATGTCAAGGGGTGGAGCAAAAGACAAAGTGCAGGCCACAGACACCTGGTACTCAAGCCCGTGGTCCAAACATCCTCTTTATGCAAACCTGCTGGGTAAAGCCACGAGGAAACCGAAATGGGCTCCAACAGGTCCCCCCCTTCTTAATATATATATAAAATAACTCCCCATTAAGAGCTCACAGCAATCTCCATAGCTGTCACACTTCCAAGTATAGGAGTAGAGGGTGATAAAGATGGCATTTCTTTTTTGGAATGGGTCTAAGGTGACTACAGCAGTCTTAGCTGCATCAAGCCCTTTAACTAAAAAAACTCTTGATGCAACCACATCAAATTTAAAGACTCCCTTAGCTTCATCATTAACATTAACAGGTTAACAGAATCCTAACATAAATATTGCTGTACATAGTTACAATTCTCTCAAACTCACATTCAATATAACCATTAACACTTAAAAAATTTCCAAAAGCACCAGGCAGTGGTGGCACACGCCTGTAATCCCAGCACTCAGGAGGCAGAGGCAGGTGGATCTCTGTGAGTTTGAGGCCAGCCTGGTCTGCAGAGCTAATCCAGGACAGGCTCCAAAGCTACAGAGGAACCCTGCCTCGAAAAACCAAAAAAAAAAAAAAATTTCCAAAAGCAATTTCTTAATAGAACTTTTACACTTTAGAGCAATCTCTTAATATGACTATAAAAACATAACAATCCACTCAAGTAACAAGAAAATATTTTTTAAATTAAATAGACTGGGGAATATTAATTACCCCCTTACTTTATAATTTTTAAACCCAACTTCTTCATTTAAACAATTCCATCTTTAACACAAAACCAGTTCACGAATCATCACAGTTAATAGAGTCTATATACACAAGTCCCATTGCAATGAAATCACTACTGTCCATTTAAGTCCTAAAAGTTCAAAAGAATAAATTCTGGTACAAGGCCTAAAAGTTCCTCTGATTGCTCAAAATCAGGGCCTAGCTCATCAGCTGCCCTTGTCTTGGTATAGCAAACAGCTCCAAATATGAGGAGTCCCATAACCAAAACTTTTTCTCAGTTCAAGCAAACTTCTCTGAAACTTTCACTTTCTGCTACCACTGTGCTTTGCAGTCTGTATCCTTCCATAACCAGGCTATTCCCAGCCCCGCGTCCTGAGGCTAAAGAGTGTTCAAATGCCTCACGTCACACTCTAGAGGTTATGAGCTGAGCTGTGGCTTTCCCTCAGCAACCTTGGCTTGGGGAGAGTCCCATTAACTGCTTTACCAATAGAATAGTGCTCAGCACCCTGGGTCGCAGAATCCTCCATATGCTGTCCTGTTGTACTGCCAAATGTAGCCCTAGGGCAACTCCGTGGATCCAGCCACACCTTGCTGCTGGGAGCATCTCTGCATCTCAGCAGTTCCTGCAGTGTTCAGCCTGGAGCACTCAGCAGTTCTGAGTGTCTCAGATATTCATCCGGTGCTAACACTGCTTTGCTCTGCTCTTGGGTCTCTGCAGTCTCCATTGCTCATTGCTGCTCACTGCTCACCTTTCCTGAGGTGAGGTAAGCTGCTGGGCTCTCTAAGCCGCTGCATGCTGTTCACCTTTCTTGCAGTGTAGCAGGTCAAAGGTTGCAGAACCTCGCTGTTCTCATTGTCCCAGGGGTCTGCCACCTGCACTGTGCTGGTCCCTTGCTGGCCTCAGTTGCACATGTTCTGCTGCTGTTTTTTGAAGCCGGCAGTCTCTAAAGCAGCTTTTTGTTGTTATTGGTGGCTTTTGGAACTGCCAATCTGCAGTCTGCTATGGATTCTGTTTTGCAGCCCATATTGGAAAAACCTACTCTAAATTACTTTCTTATTTAAATTTAAATTCTGTAGAATTACTTTATAAACCTTGCCTATGTCTTATTTAAGCCTACACAATATCTTTTTGCCTAAAGCTTATTCTATTTTATGTATGTATACAACTACCATGGCCATTTACTACATGTATTTACATTAAGTATTTATACTCACACTCAACATTTACATTTTTCACAAACTCACATTCAACATATACTTATTTATACTTCTTACAAGCATATGTTCTTAAGGAAACTCTATAGGACTACCTTAGCAAAGGTACTTCTTACTCTTAACAGAACTAACTTACACAAGGAAGAATCTCTTAGCAAACTCTCTATAGGGCTACTATTAGCAAATATCTAACTTAGCAAACACCTAAAAGATTTCTTAACACCTAGAAGAGATTTAATATTATCTTCCAACAAGACAGAAAGTAAGTTTCATTGAACTTCATTTAGAAAATAGAAATAAAAGTAAACTGCTATCAAACCCAAAAAGAGAATGAGAACAAAAACCTTCTAAGGGGCATAATGTATTTCTAAGTGACTTCACTGCCCTTATAAGTAGCTCTTTGTTATCCAACTACCATAAAAAACACTCTGTATAGCTATTAGGCAATATAAGGCATTTTCTTGAAGGAGACTGTATAGCCAAAAGTGGCAAAGCTCCAAGCTTCATAGCCTTTTAGTTTTTCATTGCAACAAATTCTCAGACAATTTTCCTCCTTCTTAATTTTTTAAAAGCTGTTTCTTCCGTTTACCATGAGCATTTTTTAATGATATCAGTGTTTCTCTGGAATCTTAAACAGAATTCAATCTCAAAAGCTTTTTTCATTTTAATTATCTCCTGTGAGGCAAGCTGTTTGTTTGCTCTCAGCTTTTTGGGAAGTAAATCTACTTTTATTTTATGTGCATTGGTGTTTTGCCTGCAGGTCAGATCTTTGAGTTACAGACAGTTGTTAGCTGCCATGTGGGTGCTGGGATTTGAACCCAGGTCCTTTGGGAGAGTAATCAGTGCCCTCAATCACTGAGCAATCTTTCCAGCTTGGGGAAGTAAATCTAAGCCTCCTAGTAGTTTTTAGGAAGGAAGCTTCATTTCAAGCTCAAAAAACAGTTTTTCCAGTCAGTATCACATCTTTAACTGCAAAACTACATTTCCCAGAACTCCTTTCTCTATAGCACCATGCTATTACTACATTTCCTAGCATACCTTTTGAGTGCACAACTTCCCATTTCTATTTACAGGGTCTGTGTGGTTTGTGTTCATATTGAAATCAAGCTTCTGCTTTTTTATCAAGGGAGGTCTTTGTTATCCCTAAGCTCACATTAGGACAGGTGTATTTCCCTAATCAGGCCTTTCACCTGACCCAATCCCCAAGCTGGTTGCATCCATCTGTCTGCACTCAGATGGATCTTATTGCCAGAGTCAAAGCCCCTTCAGGGCTTCACTCCAGGTGAGTGAGGAAAATGAAAGTACTTGAAACAAAAGCTTTTGTAGATGAATTACTAAATGTTCTTATTAATGAAAAACTTGGAGCCAGAAAGCCTGAAAGAAATCAGAGGAATAGGAAAAGCCACAGCTTACCTCACCTCACCAACTCAACAGCTTCTAAAGCAAGCTACTTCCTGTCTACCCACACCTATCTGCCTTTCTGTTCTGTTCTGTCATTTGCTTTCACAGCCCAGCTACATCACTTCCTCTTCCCACCCAGCTCTGTCACTTCCCATCTGTACAGACTTCCAGACCTCTATGGTTAGTGATGGGATTAAAGGCATTTATCACTGTGCCTGGCTTTGTTCCCAGTGTGGCCTTGAACTCACAGAGATACAGACAGATCCCTACCTCCCAAGTGATAGGATTAAAGTCATGTGCTACCATTGCCTGACTTCTATGTTAATATAGTGGCTGGCTTTTTCCTCTGATCCCCAGGTAAATTTTATTGGGAGACACAGTATATTAGGGGGACACAAAACATCACCACATTTAGGCATATAGGTGTAGGTAGACAGGAAGTAGCTTGCTTTGGAAGCTGTGGAGTTGGTGAAGTGAGGTTAGCTGTGGCTTTTCCTATTCCTATGAACTCTTTCAGGCTTTAACTGCAATTTATGGCTCAAAGTTTTTTATAAATAAGACTGTTTAGTAATTTGACTACAATTGGCACTCCAACAATTGTGGCAAGAATTCATTAAAAAGCTGCTCGTGGCCTTACAGTAGCCCCAGCTCAGGCCGGATTTCCACCCCATGTAGACCAGAGGAGTCTCTGGCTGTTTTTCTCCTGGTGGGTAGTGGGGTCTCTCTGGATTCCCACCTCAGACTGTCAACACACTAGGTAGCTGCTTTGAAATTTCCTTGGACTTCTACTATTCTACACAGTAGACAGACTTGGTAAGTCAATTAAGATATCTTAAAGGGTGAAATTAGTTAAAAGAGAATTTTTTCCCACATTAAAAAAATGGGAAACATTTTTACTATGGAAGTAATTTGGTCTCTGTTTGATAACATATTAGGCAGTCTGGAAGTGGAACAATTAAATGAGAGGATTATTAATGCTGATGGGATGTATATAATATCAATTATGAATATTATTTGTTTGATCTTTTTTTGTTTTTTTTTCAAGACAGGGTTTCTCTGTGTAGCTTTGCACCTTTCCTGGATCTCGCTTGGTAGACCAGGCTGGCCTTGAACTCATAAAGATCCTCCTGCCTCTGCCTCCTGAGTGCTGGGATTAAAGGCATGCGCCACCGCCACCACCTCCCAGCTGATTATTTTTATTTTAGCATTAAAAAGGTTGCTCAATTTGAGTGCCAAGATAAAAGCTTTAGAAAAACCTGTTAAAATGAATTATAGAGAAATTCAGATCCAGACAGAAGAATTTAAAGGTGAATCTATCTCAGGATTGAATTACATGGTTACAGAGAAACAGCCTGAGGTTACCAGACAGCAGACATTAATCTACCTGGTAACCTTACAGGAATTGTCAAATGCTCAAGGGTGTGTATGAGCTAACTGGACTCCATTGGAAATGTTAGATTTGAGGAGATTTAAAGAAGCTATAGTATCATATGGCATGCATTATCCATTTGTAAAGCAGATGTTAAACTCTTGGTCAACTTATAATAGAATTATCCCTCGGGACTGGAAAGAATTAGTTGCAGTGGTGCTAGAGGCCAGTCCACAATTACAATGAAGGATGTGGTTTAAAGAGGAAACTAGAACAATAGAACAATGATGTAGGACTAGAGGTGTGGAAATTTCCCAGGATCAGCTTCTTGAAGAAGGTGATTACACTGATATACAAAGACAATGTTTATATGATAACCAAACCTTAATTCTATGCCACATGGCAGCCATGAATGCATGGGACAGAATTGAGCAAGCAGAAAAGGAAATTGAATCATTTATAAAAGTTATACAGGACCCCAAAGAATCCTTCAGGGATTTCTTACAAAGGCTGTCTTCAGTAGTAAATAGAATGATACCAAATTCAGTAGCTAGACAGATAATAATTGAATGTTGGCTTTTGAGAACATGAATGCATCATGCAAGAGGGTTATCAGGCCACTAAAGGCCAGATCAGCACCCTTAGAGGACTGGATCAGGGACACAATTAATATTGAGTCTCATAACCATGATGATATGGGGACAGGAAAGGTGATATCAAAAGATTGAGGAAAAATAATAATGTCAGATTTTTTTTACTAAGAGATTTTTCTATACATTTTACATGACAACCACAGATTCCCCTGTCCTCCCTCCTTCTTCACCCAGCCTATCCCCCAAATGCACCTCCCATTTATACCTCCTCCAAGGCAAGGTCTCCCATGGGGAGTCAGCAGAGCCTATTACATTCAGTTGAGGCAGATCTAAGCCCCTCCTCCCTGCACCAAGGCTGTGCAAAGTGTCTCATCATAGGCACCAGGCTCCAAAAAGCCAGCTCATGCACTAGGAATAGGTCCCAATCCTACTGCCTGGGGGCCCCCTAAACAGTTCAAGCTAAACAACTATCTCACCTATCCAGAGGGCCTAGTTCAGTACCAGGGGGAACTCATCAGCTATTGGTCCACAGTTCATGTGTTTCCACTAGTTTGGCTAGTTCTCTCTGCACTTTTTCCAATCATGGTCTTGATATACTTTGCTCATGGAATCCCTCCTCTCTCTCATCAGTTGGACTCCTGGAGCTCAGCCTGGGACCCAGCTGTGGATCTCTGCATCTGCTTCCATCAGTCACTGGATGAGGGTTCTATGATGACAGTTAGGGTATTCAGCCATCTGATCACCAGAGTAGGCCAATTCAGGCACCCTCTTGACTATTGTCAGTAGTCTATAGTGTAGTCACCCTTGTGGATTCCTGGGAACCTCCCTAGCATTCTGCTTCTCCCTATTCCCATGGTGACTTCATTTATCATGGTATCTCTTTCCTTCCTCTCCCTGGAGCTGTGGGTTGCATTCTGGTTATCCTTGGTTTTTATATCTAGTCTCCACTTATGAGTGAGTACATACCATGTTGTCCTTCTGAGTCTGGGTTACTTCACTCAGAATGATATTTTCTAGTTCCAGCCATTTGCCTGCAAACCTCATAATGTCATTGTTTTTTATTCTGCTAAGTAATATTCCATTATGTATATGTACCACAATTTCTTTATCCATTCTTCAGGTGAGGGGCATCTAGGTTGTTTCCAGGTGCTGGCTATTTCAAATAATGCTACTATAAACATAGTTGAGCCTATGTCCTTGTGGTAAGATTGAGCATTCCTTGGGTATATGCCCAAGAGTGGTATAACTGGGTCTTGAGGGAGACTTATACCCGATTTTCTGAGAAAGTGGCATACTGATTTCCAGAGTGGCTATACAAGTTTGCATTCCCACCAACAGTGGAGGAGTTTCTCCTTGCCCAACATCCTCTCCAATATAAGCTGTCTTCAGTGCTTTTGATCTTAGCCATTCTGATAGGTATAAGATGGTATCTCAGAGTCATTTTGATTTGCATTTCCCTGATGACTAAGGATGTTGAGCAATTCCTTAAATGTCTTTCAGCCATTTGAACTTCCTCTGTTGAGAATTCTGTATAGCTCTATAGTCCATTTTTAATTGGACTGTTAGGTATTTTGAAGTCCAGTTTCTTGAGTTCTTTATATATTCTGAGGATCATCCCTCTGTCAGATGTGGGGTTGGTGAAGATCTTTTCCCATTCTGTAGGCTATTGTTTTGTATTATTGACCGTGTCCTTTGCTCTACAAAAGCTTCTCAGTTTCAAGAGGTCCCATTGATTGATTGTTTCTCTCAGTGTCTATGCTACTGGTGTTATATTTAGAAAGTGATCTCCAGTGCCAATTCATTCAAGCCTACTTCCCACTTTCTCTACTATCAGGTTCAGAGTAACTGGATTTATGTTGAGGTCTTTGATCCACTTGGACTTAAGTTTTATGCAGGTTAAAATATGGATCTCTATGCAATCTACTACAATTTGATATCCAGTTATGCCAGCACCATTTGTTGAAAATGCTTTCTTTTTTCCATTGTACAGTTTTGGCTTTTTTGTCAAAAATTAGGTGTTCATACATGTGCAAATTAAAGTTAGGGTCTTAAATTCTATTCCATTGGTCTACATGCCATTTTTATGCTAGTACCAAGCTGATTTTTATTACTGTAGCTCTATAGTAGAGCTTGAAGTCAAGGAGTGTGATGCCTCCAGAGGTTGTTTTATTATACAGGATTCTTTTAGCTATCCTGGGTTTTCTGGGTTTTTTTTTTTTCAAATGAAGTTGAGTATTGTTCTTTACAAGTTTGTGAAGAATTGCATTGAGATTTTGACGATGATTGCATTGAAATCTGTAGATTGCTTTTGGTAAGATTGCCATTTTTACTATGTTAATCCTACCTATCCAAGAGCATGGGAGATCTTTCCATTTTCTGATATCTTCTTCAATTTCTTTTTCAGAGACTTAAAGTTCTTGTTATACAAGTCCTTTACTTGCTTAGTTAGAGTTATCCCAAGGTATTTTATGTTATTTGTAGCTATTGTAAAGGGTGATGTTTCTCTGATTTCTTTCTCAGCCCTTTTATCATTTGTATATAGAAGGGCTACTGATTTTTTTTTTTAGTTAATCTTGTATCCTGCCACATTACTGAAGGAGTTTATCAGCTGTAGGAGTTCTCTGGTAGAATTTTTTGAGTCACTTATGTACACTATCTTATCATCTGCATATAGTGAAAGTTTAAATTCTTCCTTTCCAATTTCTATCCCTTTGATATCCTTTTTTTTTTTTTTTGTCTTATTGCTCTAGCTAGAACTTCAAGTACTATATGGGATAAATATGGGGAGAGTGGACATCCTTGTCTTGTTCCTGATTTTAGTGGAATCTCTTTGAGTTTCTCTCCATTTAATTTGATGTTGGCTGTCGGCTTGCTGTAAATTGCCTTTATTATGTTTAGGTATGTTCTTTGTATTCCTGATCTCTCTAGAACCTTTATCATGAAAGGATTTTGTCAAGGGCTTTTTTGGCATTTAATGACAGGATCATGTGGGTTTTTTATTTCAGTTTGTTTATATGGTGCATTACATTGACAGATTTTTATATGTCGAGCCATCCTTGCATCCCTGGGATAAAGCCTACTTGACCATGTTAGATAATTTTTTGATGTGTTCTTGGATTTGGTTTGCCAGTATTTTATTGAGTATTTTTGCATCAATGTTTATGAGGGAGATTGTTCTATAATTCTCTTTCTTTGTTGCATCTTTGTGTGGTTTGGGTATCAGGGTAACTGTAGCCTCATAAAAAGAGTGTGGTAAAGTTCCTTCTGTTTCTATTATGTGGAACAATTTGAAGAGTATAGGTATTAGCTCTTCTTTGAAATTCTGCACTGAAACCATCTGGTCCTGTTTTTTGTGTTTTTTTGTTTTTGTTTTTTTTTTTTTTTTTGCTGTTTGTTTGTTTGTTTTTTGGTTTTTTTGGTTTTTTTTTGGGGGGGGGACTTTTAATGACTCTACTTCCTTAGGGGTTATTGGCCTATTTAAATAGTTTATCTGGTCTTGATTTAACTTTGGTATATGGTATCTATCCAGAAAGTTGTCCATTTCTTTCAGATTTTCCAATTTTGTGGAGTACAGGTTTTTGAAGTATGACCTGATGATTCTCTAGATTTCCTCATTGTCTGTTGTTATGTCCCCCTTTTCATTTCTGATTTTGTTGATTTGGATGCTCTCTCTCTGCCTTTTGGTTAGTTTGGATAAGGGCTTGTCTATCTTGTTGAGTTTCTTGAAGAACCAACTTTTTGTTTTATTGATTATTATTATTGTTCTGGCTTCAATTCCTCCTGGGTGAGTTTTCTTCTTTTTGTTCTGGAGCTTTCAGATATGTTGTTAAGTCACTATTGTGAGATTTCTCCATCTTCTTTATTTGGGCATTTAGTGCTATGAATTTTCCTCTTAGCACTGATTTCATAGTATCCTATAAGTTTAGATATGTTATACTTTCATTTTCATTGAATTCTAGGAAATCTTTAATTTCTTTATTTCCTCCTTGATCCATTGGTGATTCCTTTGGGCATTATTCAGTTTCTATGAGATTGTAGGCTTTCTGTAAGTTTTGTTGTGGTTGAAATCTAACGTTAAGCCATGCTGGTCCAATAAAATACAGGAGATTATTTCAATTTTTTTTAATATGTTGAGATTTGCTTTGTGACCAAGCATGTGGTCAGTGTTAAAGAAGGTTCCATGAGAGTGCTGAAGAAAAGGTATTCTCTTTTGTGTTAGGGTGCAATGTTCTGTAGATATCTATTACATCCATTTGAGTCATAATTTCTGTTAGGTCCCTTACTTCTTTGTTAAGTTTCAGTCTGGTAGAGCTATCCAGCAGTGAGAGTGGTGTGTTGAAATCTCCAACTACTTGTGTGTGGGTTTTGATGTGCAATTTAAGCTCTAGTAATGTTTCTTTTACAAATGTGGGCACCCTTGTATTTGGGGCATAAATGTTCAGAATTGAGACTTCATCTTGGTTGATCTTTCCTGTGATGAGTACGTAGTGCTCTTCCCAATCTCTTTTGATTGATTTTAGTTTGAAGTCTATTTTATTAGATATTAGGATAGCTACACCAGCTTGCTTCTTAAGCCCATTTTATTGGAAAGTCTTTTCCCAGCTGTTTACTCTGAGGTAGTGTCTGTCTTTGAAGTTGAGGTGTGTTTCTTGTATGCATCAGTAGGATGGATCTTGTTTTTGTATTCATTTTGTTAGCCTGTGTCTTTATATAGGTGAATTGAGACTATTGATATTAATGGATATTAATGACCAGTGATTGCTAATTCTTGTTATTTTTTTGTTGGTATTGTTGTGTGTTTCTCTTCTTTGGTATTTGTTGGTGTGGGATTACCTATTGCCTGTATTTTCATGGTTGTATCTAACTTCCTTAGGTTGGATTTTTTTCTTCTAATGCTTTCTGTAGGGCTGGATTCATGGATAGGTGTTGTTTTGATCTGGTTTTATCATGAAATACTTTGTTTACTCTATCTATATCTATTGAGAGTTTTGCTGGATATAATAGTGTGGGTTGGCATCCATGATCTCTTAGTGTCTGCATAACATCTGCCCAGGACTTTCTCCATTGAGAAGTCAGGTGTTATTCTGATGAGTCTGCCTTTATATATTACTTGTCCTTTTCCCTTTGCAGCTCTTAATATTTCTTCTTTATTCTCTATGTTTAGTGGTTTGATTATTATGTGATGAGGGGTCTTTTTTTTTAATCCATGCTATTTGGTGTTCTGTAAGCTTCTTGCATCTTCATAGGCATTTCCTTTTTTAAGTTGGCAAAGTTTTCTTCTATGATTTTGTTGAATATATTTTTTTGTGCCTTTGAGTTGGTATTCTTCTCCTTCTATCCCTATTATTCTTAGGTTTGGTCTTTTCATGGTGTCCCAAATTTCCTGGATATTATGTGTTATATCTTTTTGTCTTTAGTGTTTTCTTTGACTGATGAATCTATTTCCTTTATTGTATCTTCAATGCCAGAGATTCTCTCTTCCATCTCTTGAACTCTGTTGGTTATGTTTGCATCTGTAGTTCCTGTTCATTTACTCAGATTTTCCATTTCCAGCATTCCCTCTGTTTGTGTCTTCTTTATTGCTTCTATTTTAGTTTTCAAATCTTAGACTGTTTCCTTTACCTGTTTAATTACTTTTTCTTGGCTTTCTTTAAGGGGTTTATTGATTTCTTCCAATTTTTTGTTTGTCTTTTCTTCTAATCCTTTAAGGGTAGTTTTCATTTCCTCTTTAAAGGCCTTTATCATCTCAAAGTCATTTTAAAGGTCTATTTCTTCTGCTTTGGGATGTTCAGGTCTTGCTAATATAGCACCACTAGGTTCTGATGGTGCCATCTTTATGTTATTGATTATATTTTTGCTTTGGCCATCTCTTCCTCCTGTCAGTGGTGTCTGTGTCTGATTGATGTTCATGGTGTAATGGAAGCTATTGGTCTAATCCAGGCTCTTGGTTCAATCAATACTGATCAATTCTGTGTCTCAGGGAGCAGATCTTAGTCCAATGGACACCAGTGGGCTCTGTCTCAAGGAGCAACTATTCCCAATTGGTAAAAGTTGGTACCTGTTTTCTGTTCCCATTTAGTGCAGGGCGGGCTTATGTCTCCAGTTTTTACTGGTGTCACAGGGGGCTGCTTTCTTGGCAAGGGGTGGGGGAAGTGGCAGCTGGCTGGTCCCTGGAAGTCTAGTGGTTTGGTGGAGGAGCACAGGATGTGTCCCTGGGACCTAGGGGCTAGGGACCTGGCTGCCTAGTCAGAGATGGGGCCTTACCCATCTTACCCAATTGGTGCAGGGTGGGGATTGTTGGATGTTTTAATTGCAGTGAACAAGGTCACCTGAAAAGGCAATGTAAACAGGGTGTTCCTAGAAAGAATGTTTGTTCATGCAACAATGGCAACAGAATGCCCCTCCTTTCTGGATTATTCAGAAGGTTTGGTAATGGTAAACACTGAACTAAGGAATGTAGATCAACAAGAAATAGACAAGGTAATCCTTTGCCTCTGCCTTTGTGAAACTCCCTGAGGGGCCTCTTGCAGGCCTCTATGGCAAATTCAGTTCAGTCCTTTTATGCCATCATAGAAGAAATCTCTTCTCAGAGCAATTAAATAACCAAATGCCTATTGGAATGAACCAGGCTGCTGATAGAGTGATAGAACAGCTGTTGCAGAGAGAATAGGAAATTCAGAAGAAATTCTAATGCAAATTTTTTGGCAAACTTCTATAAATAAAAAAGGACTCAAATTAAAAATATGAATAAATGATGTTCACTTGGAAGGTCTTGTAGACACAAGTGTGATGCAACAATAATTGCACCAGAATTTTGGCATCCAAATTGGCCTCTTCAGGTAAATGTTCATCTGTTTGGGATTGGACTAATTATCTCAAGTGAAACAGAATGAAAGATGACTTGAATGTATAGGGCCAGAAGGACAGAGAGGAAAATTAAAGCCATATGTTGCTAATATAGTTATGAATTTATGGGGCTGTGATCTATTACAACAAAGGAATACCCAGATTAACATTCCTCCAACCTCAGAAACAAACCATAAACTAACACATGTTTCTGAGAGAAATATTAGGAAGTATTATTATAAAGAACAGTCACCAGCCATCCAGATTGTATAAGAACAGGGCATAACACTGCTGATCTTTCAAATACACCAACAGCTCTACCTTTAAAATGGTTGACAGACAAGTCTGTATGGGTTCAGCAACAGCCAGATTTTTCTTTTTTTTTCCCCCAAGCACTCTGAGCAAGTTTGGGATTTTTCTGTTACAGCCTCTCTGCAGCATAGTCCACAGGCATTTGGGCTCCAAATGCTGCCAGAATTAGCCCATCACTACCAGCCAGTTCTGCCTTTGGGAAGCTCCTGCCACATGTGCTTCTTCCCCAGGATCTTTTGTGTGCATTTTTCAGACAGCCCTCTCCTGGTGGGTTGTGGATTTCTCCTAGACAACCCTCCTTGGCTGCTGCCACACTAGCTGGCTGCAAGAAGAGTTTTCCCACTTTAAAAAATGGGAAACATTATTACTATTAGTTATCTGTATGGTTACACAATGGATAGTTTTAAAATGGAGCAATTAAATGAGAGGATAATTAATTTAGATGGGATTTATATAATGTCAATTATAATCATATTATCAGTTTGATAATTCTTGTTTTATCTCTAAAATAGTTGGGTGATATGAGTGCTAAGATACAGGCCTTAGGAAGGGCTATTACTGATAATATACACACCTTACTAATAATTACTAAGGAGAAAAAAATTTGACCAGTAAGATAAAAGCTCTAGAAATACTTATTGCTGAAAGATCAAAAAGACTATGGAGATTAATACAGTTTGCACCAATGAGATAAAGGCTCTGGAAATAATTACTGCAGAGAAGAACAAGAATACTAAGGAGATTAATACAATTTTGACCAAGAAAATAAAAGCTTTAGAAGTATTTGCTGGTGAAGAGAGCAAAAAGGTGACTGATAATATGCAAATCTTAGAAAAACTTAATATTAAAAAGTCACAAGCCTTAGAAAAACTTACTAAAACAGATAACAGAGATATTCAGACACAGATAGAGAAATTTAAAGGAGAATGAACCTCACCATTATATTATAAAATTAGAGAGGAACAGCCCAAGGTTATCAAACAATTAACATTGGTTTTAGCCATGCAGCATAGTGGTTTAAAATCTTTCCTGGTCAGAGAAGGTTTATAGATTCACAATAAAACAGATTCAGATGGAATAAAACTCTAAACAGCACAATGTGTGTGGAAATGTACATGGGCTTGGAAGAGAGAGAAAAGGGAATATATGCAGTTATATAAAGAAATAGTTTTAAAAAAATAAAGTTTTTAAAGAGACAGTAAAAGGAATATAAAAGTTAAGCCACATAAACATAGAAATCATACATAGAGTCTGGATTATATTGTCTTTGGGATTTTTTAAAGATTTATTTATTTATTTATGCATACAGTGTTCTGCCTGCAGGCAAGAAGAGGGTGCCAGATCTCATTACAGATGGTTCCAAGCCACCATGTGGGTGCTGGGAATTGAACTCAGAACCTCTGGAAGAGCAGTTGGTGCTCTTAACCTCTGAGCCATCTCTCTAGCCCATCTTTGGGATTTTTAACTACAGAAGACATTTGATTTTAAAGGCTACTGAGTTAAATAAACTAATATGTATATTTTAAAGGTATCTTGACTTCAAAATTTATGTCTAAAGGATACGTTGCTTTGGAAAAGAGTTTCTCCTTTTGTTTCCACAGAAGATAAGAACCTATGGATTGCTTCCAATTAATATGGTTTGATCAGCCAAGACCCCCTGAGAGATCTCCAGATGATCCAACATCCAGAACAGGTTCAAGGCAACTGGCTCAGAGAATACAGTGTCACAGGCTACTCCAGTAAGGACTTGATCATAATCCTAAAATTTTCTTTGTGTCCCCAGAAGACTACCAACACCCTCAATCAGCAGGAATTAGCCTAGAACACTACACCCACATTCCCCCAAAATGGATTATGGATGTTTGTCCTTGTTTAGATTGTTGGTTACAAGTTGTTATTGGTCAGTCAATCTCTTTCTAAAAGGATAAAGGGGGATATGATATAGAAATGTAGGATATAGATATGAGAGGATGAAAAGGTAGATTATTGAATCCACTTTGAAAGAGCAACAAGTTATCTAAAATGTTTTACATTGCTATACATTTTAGTTTATTACAAATTTAAAGTTAATTTTGTTATACTGTGTGTATGTTTCTACTCTTGTTTAAGGTATTATGTTTGTGCAGCTCATTTGAAATTATAATGTATAAAGAAATGCAGATTATAAGTCATCTATGATAATCAACCTTATAGTTATGTTAGTTAAGTTTTATAGGTATACATAGATATATTTCAATTAAGTAAGTAATCTTCAAACACTTCAAGGACCTTACAAAATATGGCATTTGAAAATTTAGACTTTTTTTTGTCTTTTCTTTTTTTATTATTATTATGTGTTTTAATTTTATACATCAGCCATGGGTTCCCCTGTCCTCCCCCCTCCCACCACCACCCCCACCTTCCCTGCATCCCTTCCCCTCCATTCCCATCTCCTCCAGGGCCAAGACTCCCCTGGGGATTCATTTAAACCTGGTGGATTCGGTACAGGCAAGTCCTGTCCCCTCCTCCCAGGCTGAGCAAAGTGTCCCTGTGTAAGCCCAAGGTTCCAAACAGCCAGCTCATGCACTAAGGACAGGCCCTGATCCCATAGCCTGGATGCCTCCCAAACAGTTGAAGCTGTTCAATTGTCTCACTTATCCAGAGGGCCTGATCTAGCTGGGGACTCCACAGCCATTGGTTCATAATTAATGTGCTTCCATTCGATTGGCGATTTGTCCCTGTGCTTTTTGCAATCTCGGATTCAACAATTCACGCTCTTACAGTCCCTCCACTTACTCGATAGTTGGACACCTGGAGCTCCACCTGGGGCCTGGCTGACGATCTCTGCATCCACTTCCATCAGTTATTGGATGAGAGTTCCAAGACGACTGTTAAGGTGTTTAGTCATCTGATCACCAGACTAGGTCAGATCAGGCTTTCTTTCAACCATTGCCAGCAGTCTACAGAGGATATATCATTGTGGATTTCTGGGGACCTCTCCAGCACTCTGCCTATTCCTGTTCTCATGAGGTCTTCATTTATCATGGTCTGTTATTCCTTGTTCTCTCTTTCTGTTCTTGATCTAGCTGGGATCTCCTGCTCCCCTAAGCTTTCTTTTCCTCAAATCTTGCCCTTCATTACTCCTACTATTGTCCAGGTTGTTCATGTAGATCTCATCCATTTCTCTGTCATTGGGTGAGCCCTGTATCTTTCCTAGGGTCTCATTTTCTAGGTAGCCTCCCTGGAGTTGTGTAGCAGTCTAGTCATCTTTGTTTTACATCTAGGATCCTCCTATGAGTAAGTACATACCATGTTGTCCTTCTGAGTCTGGGTTACCTCACTCAGGATGATTTTTTCTAGATCCATCCATTTGCCTGCAAACCTCATGATGTCATTGTTTTTATCTGCTGAGTAGTACTCCATTGTGTATATGTACCATATTTTCTTTATCCATTCTTCAGTTGAAGGGCATCTAGGTTGTTTCCAGGTTCTGGCTATTTATAAACAATGCTGATATGAATGTAGCTGAGCAAATGCCCTTGTGGTATGATTGAGCATTCCTTGGGTATATGCCCAAGAGTGCTACAGCTGGGTCTTGGGGGAGATGGATTCCCAATTTTCTAAGGAAGCACCATATTGATTTCCAAAGTGGCTGTACAAGCTTGCATTCCCACCAGCAGTGGAGGAGAGTTCCCCTTGCTCCACATCATCTCCAGCATAAGCTGTCTTTTGTGTTTTTGATCTTAGCCATTCTGACAGGTGTAAGGTGGTATCTCAGAGTCATTTTGATTTGCATTTCCTGGATAATTAGGGATGTTGAGCAATTCCTTAAATGTCTTTCAGCCATTTGAGCTTCCTCTGTTGAGAATTCTCTGTTTAGTTCTATAGCCTATTTCTTAATTGGACTGTTGGGCATTTTGATGTCTAATTTCTTGAGTTCTTTATATATTTTGGAGATCAGCCCTCTGTGAGATGTGGGGTTGGTGAAGACCTTTTCCCATTCTGTAGGCTGTCGCTTTGTCTTGTTGACCATGTCCTTTGCTCTACAAAAGCTTCTCAGTTTCAACAGGTTCCATTGATTGTTTCTCTCAGTGTCTGTGCTACTGGTGTTATATTTAGAAAGTGATCTCCAGTGCCAATGCATTCAAGACTACTTCCTACTTTCTCTTCTATCAGGTTCAGTGTAACTGGATTTATGTTGAGGTCTTTGATCCACTTGGACTTAAGTTTTGTGCATGGTGACAGATATGGATCTATTTCCAGCCTTCTATACATTGACATCCAGTTATGCCAGCACCATTTGTTGAAGATGCTTTCTTTTTTCCATTGTACATTTTTGGCTTCTTTGTCAAAAATTATGTGTTCATAGGTGTGGAGGTTAATGTCAGGGTCTTCAATTCAATTCCATTGGTTCATATATTGGTTTTTATGCCAGTACCAAACTGTTTTTTATTACTGTAGCTCTATAGTAAAGCTTGAAGTCAAGGAGTGTGATGCCTCCAGAGGTTGTTTTATTGTACAGGATTCTTTTGGCTATATTGGGTTTTTTGTTTTTCCATATGAAGGTGAGTATTATTCTTTCAAGATCTGTGAAGAATTGTGTTGGTAATTTGATGGGGATTGTGTTGAATCTGTAGATTGCTTTTGGTAAGATCGCCATTTTTACTATGTTAATCCTGCCTATCCATGAGCATGGGAGATCTTTCCATTTTCTGACATCTTCTTCAATTTCTTTTTTCAGGGACTTAAAGTTCTTGTCATATAGGTCCTTCACATGCTTAGTTAGAGTAACCTCAAGGTATTTTATATCATTTGTGGCTATTGTAAAGGGGATGTATCTCTGATTTCCTTCTCAGCCTGTTTATCTATTGTATATATAATGGCTACTGACTTTTTTTTTTTTAGTTGATCTTGTATCCTGCAATGTTGCTGAAGGTGTTTATAAGCTGTATCAGTTCTTTGGTTGAATTTTTGGGGTCACTCATGTATACTATCATGTCATCTGCAAATAGGGAGAGCTTGACTTCTTCCTTTCCAATTTGTATCCCCTTAATCTCTTTATGTTGTCTTATAGCTCTGGCTAGAACTTCAAGTACTATATTGAATAAGTAGGGGGAGAGGGGACAGACTTGCCTTGTTCCTGATTTTAGTGGTATTGCTTTGAGTTTCTCTCCATTTCATTTGATGTTGGCTGTTGGCTTGCTGTAGATTGCCTTTATTATTTTTAGGTATGTTCCCTGTATTCCTGATCGCTCCAAGACCTTTATCATGAAAGGGTGTTGGATTTTGTCAAATGCCTTTTCTGCATCTAGTGAGATGATCATGTGTTTTTTTCCTTTGAGTTTGTTTATATGGAGTATTACAATGACGGACTTTTGTAGTTGAACCACTCTTGCATCCCTGTAATGAAGCCTACTTGATCATGGTGGATAACTGTTTTGATGTGTTCTTGGAGTCTGTTCGCCAGAATTTTATTGAGTATTTTTGCATCAATGTTCATGAGGGAGATTGGTCTGTAGTTCTCTTTCTTTGTTGCATCTTTGTTTGGTTTAGGGTTCAGTGTAATTGTAGCCTCATAGAAGGAGTTTGGTAATATTCCTTCCGCTTCTGTTGTGTGGAACAATTTAAAGAGTATTGGTATTAAGTCTTCTATGAAGATCTGGTAGAATTCTGCAGTGAAACCATCTGGTCGTGGCCTTTTTTTGGTTGGGAGACTTTTAATGACTGATTCTATTTCCTTAGGGGTTATTGGACTATTTAAATGGTTTATCTGGTCTTGATTTAACTTAGGTATGGGGTACCTATCCAGAAAATTATCCATTTCTTTTAGATTTTCCAGTTTTGTGGAGTAGAGGTTTTTGAAGTATGATCTGATGATTCTCTGGATTTCCTCATTGTCTGTTGTTTTGTCCCCTGTAGTATGAATCTTAAAGAGTCTTATTAATAAAACTCAAACCCGAGGCCAGTTATTGGGGTGAATGCTGGAAGATCAGAGAAGCAGAACAAGCCACAGCTATCTCACCTTGCTAGTTCCTCAGGCGATCCTGTTTCCTCAGGCTGGAAGCTTCTGAGTCCTCCTCCACATGAATCTCATCTGAACTGTGTTGCTGCAAAGCTTAACTAACTGCATGCTTTTTCCTCTTTAGTTTCTGGTACTCACACCTTATATACCTTTTTCTTTCTGCCCCAACTCCCTGGGATTAAAGGTGTGGGTCACCATGCTTAGCTGTTTCTAAAGTGGCCTTGAACTCAGAGATCTGGCTAGCTCTGCCTCCCAAGTGCTGGGATTAAAGGTGTGTACCAGCACCGCCCAACTTCTGTTATGGCTTACTCTTCCCATTTTCTAGCCACCATTTCTGGCTCTGTTCTAGTGGCTGTCTGTTCTCTGACCCCAGATATGTTTATTTCAGGGAACACACAATATTTTGGGGAACACAATACCACCACAGTCCCCCTTTTCATTTGTGATTTTGTTAATTTGGATGCTCTCTCTCTCTGTCTTTTGGTTAGTTTGGATAAGGGCTTGTCTTTCTTGTTGATCTTCTCAAAGAACCAATTCTTTGTTACATTAATCCTTTGTATTCTTGTCTTTATTTCTATTTTATTGATTTCAGCTCTCAATTTGATAATTTCCTGGCATATGTTCCTCCTGGGAGACTTTGCTTCTTCCTGTTCAAGAGCTTTCAGGTGTGCTGTCAAGTCACTAGTGTGAGATTTCTCCAGCTTCTTTATGTGGGCATTCAGTGCTATGAATTTTCCTCTTAGCACTGCTTTCATAGTATCCCATAAGATTCGGTATGTGGTGTATTCATTTTCATTGATCTCTAGGAAGTCTTTAATTTCTTTCTTTATTTCTTCCTTAACCCATTGGTGATACAGTTGAGCATTATTCAGTTTCCATGAGATTGTAGGATTTCTGTAGTTTTTTTCTGTTGTTGAAATCTAACTTTAAACCATGGTGGTCTGATAGAACACAGGAGGTTATTCCAATTGTTTTGTATCTGTTGAGATTTGCTTTGTGGCCAAGTATGTGGTCGATTTTAGCGAAGGTTCCATGGGGTGCTGAGAAGAAGGTATATTCTTTTTTGTTCAGGTGGAATGTTCTGTAGATATCAATTAGGTCCTTTTGAGTCATAACAACAGTTAAGTCCATTATTTCTGTGTTAAGTTTCAATTTGGCAGATCTGTCCACAGGTGAAAGTGGGGTGTTGAAGTCTCCCACTATTAATGTGTGGGGTTTTATATGTGATTTAAGCTTTAGTAATGTTTCTTTTACATATGTGGGTGCCCTTGTGTTTGGGGCATAAATGTTCAGAATTGAGACTTCATCTTGGTGGATCTTTCCTGCGATGAGTATGTAATGTCCTTCATCATCTCTTTTGATTGATTTTAGTTTGAAGTCTATTTTGCTGGATATTGGGATGGCTACACCAGCTTGCTTCTTAAGACCATTTGATTGGAAAGTCTTTTCCCAGCCTTTTATTCTTAGGAGGTGTGTGTCTTTGAATTTGAGGTGTGTTTCTTATATGCAGCAGAAAGATGGGTCCTGTTTTCATATCCATTCTGTTAGTCTGTGTCTTTTTATAGGTGAATTAAGTCCATTGATATTAAGGGATATTAAAGACCAGTGATTGTTCGTTCCTGTTGTTATTTTTATTTTTTGGTGGTAGTGTGTGTGTACTTCTCTTCTTTGGGGTTTACTGCTGTGGTGTTATCTATTGCCTGTGTTTTCATGGGTGTATCTGACTTCCTTAGGTTGGAATTTTCCTTCTAGTGCTTTTTGTAGGGCTGGGGTTGTGAATAAATATTGTTTAAATCTGGTTTTGTCTTGGAATGTCTTGTTCACTCCATCTATGATGGTTGAAAGTTTTTCTGGGTATATTAGTCTAGGCTGGCATCCATGGTCTCTTAGTGTCTGCATTATATCTGTCCAGGTCCTTCTGGCTTTCAAAGTCTCCTTTCAGAAATCGGGTGTTATTTTGATAGGTTTGCCTTTATAAGTCATTTGGCCTTTTTCCTTTGCTGCCCTTAATATTCTTTCTTTATTCTGTCCGTTTAGTTGTTTAATTATTATGTGGCGAGGGGACTTTTTTGGGGGGGTCTAGTCTGTTTGGTGTTCTATAGGCTTCTTGTATCTTCATAGGCATTTCCTTTTTTAAGTTAAGAAAGTTTTCTTCTATGATCTTGTTAAATATATTTTCTATGCCTTTGAGTTGGTATTCTCCTTCCTCTATCCCTATTATTTGTAGGTTTGGTCTTTTCATGGTGTCCCCAATTTCTTGGACATTTTGGGTCATGACTTTGTTGGTTTTAGTGTTTTCTTTGACTGATGAGTCTATTTCTTCTACCGTATCTTCAACACCAGAGATCCTCTCTACCATCTCTTGCATTCTGTTGGTTATTCTTGCCTCTGAAGTTCCTGTTTGTTTACTCAGATTTTCTATTTCCAGCATTCCTTCTGCTAGTGCCTTCTTCATTTTTTCTATTTCCCTCTTCAGGTCTTGGATTGTCTCCCTTGCTTTTTCATGATTTTCTTTCAAGGACTTATTGTATTCTTCTGCTTTAATTGTCCTTTCCTCTATTTTTTTTATAGCGTTCTTCCCATTTTTTGTTTGTCTGTTCCTCTACTTTATTTTTTATTTCTTCTATATAAGGCTCTAGCCTCTTCATGATGTTACTTATTAAGGTTTTCTTCTTGTTTTTCTTACATTCTGTGATGTTCAGGTCTAGTTGGAGAAGGGCTAGGTTCTGGTGATGCTGCATTGCTCTTTATTTTGTTGTATGTACTTCTGCCTTGACATCTGCCCATCTCCTCATGGATTTGTTCTTGGTCTTATCAGTGTACTTGGTCCAGAGAGAACTGACAGATTTAGGGAGCCTCTCTCTGGTCCAGATGGAAGCTCTGTGCCAGATGGGAGTGCTGGTCCAGATGAGAGTGCTGGCCGGATAGGATCTGGGGGGCTGGACTGTGAGTCCAGGGAAGCCCCTGGGGTCTCCTTATTTTGGCCAGAAGGGAGCTCCTCTTGTCCAGATGGGAGTTCCTCTGGTCTCTGGTCCAGATGGGAGTTCCAGGGCAGGATGGAAGCTGGGGTCTGGTCTCTGATTCTCAGGAAGTGGCTGGGGTCTCCGGCAGATGGGTGTGGGGGCAGGGTGTGGAGACTGCAGGGTCTGCCTGCAGTCTTGGAAAAGGGGAGTCTTCCCGCAGTGCCCGCCGATTGGCCAGAAACTGAGGCCAAGTTGGGCAGGTCCTTCCAGGATGGCCTGTGTCCAGCAGTGGGACCCAGGGGCAGTTGCCTCTCTGGCTATAACTCCAGGCACTCACCTCTGGTCCAGATGGGAGTTCTGGGATGGACAGGTGCTGGGGGTTCATCTCGGAGTCTCAGGAAGTGGCTGGGGTCTCGGGCAAATGGGTGTGGGGACAGGGTTTGGAAACTGCAGTGTCTGCCTGCCGCAGACCATCCAGAGGGAGACCACCATTGCGGGAAAACCAGGGAGAAGGCTCAAGGAGAAGTCAGGAATCGGCGAGGAGAATGACAGACAGACACATGTGTTGATGTGCTGCTGCAATTTTATTTCTGTATAGGCAATGTTTATATACTTTTACAATCAAGGAACTTGGCAGGGGGTTACATCAGGCCATTATTTTTTATAATTACTCAGAATCAGCAAGAAACAATAACAAGAGACATCCATATCTATTTTTGTGTATCACTTCTGCAGCGGGAGTACATTGTGGCTATTGTCTGAGGGCATGATCTCAGAATTTTGTGAAATCTGTCTCGCGCCAGTGACCACATCTGTGGGGAGCCAAACTCTTGCCAGCCTGGGTTATATTTTACTATCATATACCCATTTGCTTTCCAAGCCGTTCTTCATAATTTACCCATCTGTTCCCAACTTTATCATAACTTCCTGTATATGGGAGCGGCTCTAGGTAACTTCCACCTTCGGGGGTCCACCTAGGGGCTGTCCACCAGCTCCCTCCTAAGAAGTACTGTGTATACCCCCCGGGAAGTGTGTGCTGGGGAATTTTCTCTAACTCTTTCTCTCTAGAAGGGTCTGGCATGCTATGTTTATTCCCTCGTAACATTTTTATTTTTACTTTCATTTTTGGGCTCTCTGGCTGTTTCTGACAAGAGCTCGCGCTGCTCTACTCTAAACAGGAACGACCCCAGAGATGTATTTGAGGAAGTCTTTTGAGCTTCCTTATACACTGGTCTGATAAATGGAGGTGCTCCGGGTACAGGTGACCTGGGTCAGTCATGTTGGTGCCGACCTGTACTGGTCGTGCTGTTAACTGGAGAAGACACAGATAAGACATACAGAGAAAGATCGTGATTAGTGCCAACAAGGACTGTCGTCAAGGCCATTTGGCTCTCCAGGGCTTCCTGGGATCCTCAGGCTGCATGACGATTGCTGATTGTGGGGGAACCGCCTGAGGCCACGCTCCGGGAAGCTCCAACCTCAACCCTTCAGCTGCTGGGCCCCAGCGCAGCGGCATACTTGCTACAGCTACACAGGTGTCACAGCTGTGGGCGTAGCATCTGCCTGCAGTCTTGGAAAAGGGAAACCTTCCAGCAGGGCCCGCCGATTGGCTGGAAACTGGGGCCAAGTTGGGCAGGTCCTCCCGGGATGGCCTGTGTCCAACAGTGGGACCCAGGGGTAGTTGCCTCTCTGACTATAACCCCAGACACTCACCTCTTGAAAATTTAGACTTTTCTGGACAATAAGAAACATCTGATCCCAGCAGCACCAATTACTTTAAGGAAGATGATAGGCATTGAAGACACTCCATATGGAGTTTATCTTCTTCTCGGCAAAAATAGCCATTTGAGCAAGAATTTGCTCTTGCCTGGACTGCTTGACAAAATGTTGTATTGACTGGACATGCAGGACCCATAGGAAGGTGACCACTAAACTTTGCAAGATGAGATGGTCCTTCAGGTTCGTGTTTATCAGATGATACTGCCAGATAATCTATAGGACACACACAGAAATGACTAAAAAACTCTAGGCCTTTAGGCTGATGATGTATGCCCCAATGTCACAGAGGAACTTTTGGTGATTGTCCAGGCAGCCAGCTGTCTCTGCCATTCTAGATTTTTGGAAGTTGCTTACTACGTACTTCCTGTTTACTTAGGTAATATTATATCCTCTGTGGTCTTTGATGTAGCTGAAGACTAAATAGTTACATGGTTACAATAAAAGATAAATTAGATATGAAACTTTAGACTTTCAAATATAGATGATAGAATATTTAATTTTGCCAAATACAAATAGGCTACAGTGTAACTTTAATTCTTGCTTGATAACTGTTCTATTATATGTAATTTTACTATGTTAAAGTTAAAACCTTCCTTTCTGATTAGACATAAAGGGGAAAATGTGGTGGGGTAATGCTCTTGTACACTAGTTTAATAAAATGCTGATTGGCCAGTAGCCAGGAAGGAGGTATGGGCAAGGGAAACAGATGAGGAGAATGCTGGGAAGAGGAAGGGCAGAATCAGGAGCCACCAACCAGACACAGAGGAAGCAAGATGACAAGGAAGAATTGAGAAAAGGTACCAAGCCATGTGGGCAAACATAGATAAGAATAGTGGGTTAAGTCAGGCGGTGGTAGCGCACACCTTTAATCCTAGCACTCGGGGAAGGCAGAGCCAGGCAGATCTCTGTGAGTTCAAGACCAGCCTGGGCTACCAAGTGAGTTCAAAGAAAGGCACAAAGCTACACAGAGAAACCCTGTCTGAAAAACCAAAAAAAAAAAAAAAAAAGAATAGTGGGTTAATTTAAATATAAGAGCTAGTCAGTAGTAAGCTTGAGTTAATGGCTGAGCAGTTATAATTAATATAAGCCTCTGAGAGGTTATTTTATAAGTGGCTGTGGGTCCCCAGTGGGCCAGGCCAGACCCAAGAAACCTTCTGACTACTGTAGAGGGTTTTGTTGTTGTTGTTGTTGTTGTTGTTGTTGTTGTTGTTGTTTGAGACAGGGTTTCTCTGTGTAGCTTTGCGCCTTTCCTGGAACTCACTCTGTAGTCCAGGCTGGCCTCAAACTCACAGAGATTTGCCTGACTCTGCCTCCCAAGTGCTGGGATTAAAGGCATGCGCCACCACTGCTTGGCGAGGAATTTCCAAAATAGTCTTATTAAATAAAATAAAAAAAAAAAAAAAAAAAAAACATGGATGGGATGAAAGCCTTAGAAAGATTAGAAAAAAAAAAAAAAAAACACCAGCCAACCTTACCTCACCAACTCCCAATGCAAATTACTTCCTGTCTACCCTACCTTTATTGCCTTGCTGTTCTGCCCTCTCATTGGCTCTCTTAGCCCAGGTACCTCACTTCCTCTTCCTACACAGCTCTGTTACTGTCTGTCTGTCTGTACAGACCTGCAGGCCTCTATGGTTGGTACTGGGATTAAAGGTATATATCACCACACTTGGCTCTGTTCCCTAGTGTGGCCTTGAACACACAGAGATCCTGCCTACTAAGTAATAAGATTAAGGGCATGTGGTACCACTACCTGACTTTTTTGTTACTTAAAATGGCTTGCTATTTCTTCTGATCTCCAGGCAAATTTTATTTATTAAAGCACAAATAAAATATCTCCACATTTCAGCACAGATAAAATATCACCACAGACTATACCTTAGAAAGGTATAGGAGTAGCTAAATGCTCAACATATTGAGGAATTGACCAGTACTTGGAATTCTCCTATATTTGTCATTAAAAATAAATCTCAAAAATGGAGAATGGAAACAGATATAACAGCTGCTAATAAGGTTATTCAGCCAATGGGATATTTACAGCCTGGAATTCTCCTGCCTTCTCTATTAACTAAAGGATGGTTTATTATAGTTATTAATTTAAAAGACTGTTTCTTCACTATACCTTTATAAGAAAAGGATAGAGAAAAATTCACTTTCATGGTGCCTACTTATAATAATTCTCATCCTGTTAAGACATATCAATGGAAGGTTCTCCTACAGGGATGTTTAACAGTCCTACCCTGTGCTAATATTTTGTATGACAGCCTTTGGCAATGATTCATGTACAGTTTCCTCAATCTATAGTTTACCATTATATGGACAATATTTTACTAGGTGATTTAAATGTAGATTCTTCACAGAAAATGTTTGAAGAAGTAAAAAAAAAATTTTCCTTGTTGGAGATTACAAAAATGCAATGAGATTCTATTTATTACTTAGGATATAAAATAGGCTTACAAAAAATCCTAAAAAGTACAAATCAGATAGATTGATTGTGGACTCAATACTTTCAAAGATTGCTGGAAGACATTACATATCTACAGCCCATTATTGGAGTAACAACTCATGAACCAAGTTATTTGTTTCAAACCTTAAAAGGTGATCAGGACTTAAATAGTCCAAGAGAATTATCAGCAGAAGCTGAGAGATAACTGGCTTTGGTTGAAATTATAGGATGCACATGTAGATCATCTGGATCAGAGCTTGATTGCATCCTGATTATTTTACCCTCTGCATATTCCCCTATAGGGATTTTAATGTATAGGGGATATATTATCTTAGAATGAATTTTTTACCACACAAACAGAGTAAAGAATTAAAGATAAATGTGGAAAAGTTTACTGAGTTGATTCTAAAAGGAAAATTAAGACTTTGTAAATTGATATTAATGGACCCAACAAAAAATTTTAATACCTTTTACTAATACTGAAATTTTAAATTTCCTCTTTAAGGGCCAAAAATGAACATTGACAAAGAGCTTGCAGTAATTTTTGAAAGGGATTAGCAACAGATATCCCAAAAGCAAGAGACTTCAATTCATAAAGAGAACTAACTGGATACTTCTTCACATTGTATGGACAACTCAAATTTCTGGTGCCCCTACATTCTATACTGCTGCAAACAAATCAGAAAAGGCAGGGTATAAATCAGAAAATTTGAATAAAGTGGTTCAAAGACCTTATGATTCTGTCCAAAAGTCAGAATTATATGCTATTCTCATGTATTATTGGATTTTCCAGGAGCTCTTAATATAATTACTGACTCTCGATATGCAGAAAGTATTGTTTTACATATTTAAACTGCTGAATTTATTCCAGATGATTAAGAACTGACTTGGATATAAGAAATAATTAGAAATAGAAATCATCCCTTATATATAAAACACATATTAGATCCCATGTCCTCTACCAGGTCCTCTACCACAGAGTAATGATGAAATTGATCAGTTATTAGTAGGAAATGTGCTGGAAGCCTCAGAATTTTATAAAAACAAAAACAAAACAAAACAAAACCAAAACACCAAGTTAATAGCAAGGGTTTGGAAAAAGATTTTTCCCATCACTTGGCAACAAGCCAAGGAAATTGTAAGAAAATGTCCTACTTGTTCCCTGTCTAACCAAACTCCATTATCTGCAGGAAGTAACCCAAACAGTATTTCAAAGAAATGAAATTTGGCAAATGGACATGTTTCATTTTGTAGAATTTGGAAAATTAAAATATGTACACCATACAATAAATATGTTTTGAATGGGCAAACTGCTTTGTTTGAATTCTGAAAAAACTGATTCCATAATTACACATCTATTAGAAGTCATGGCTATCATGGGAATACCTGTACAAATTAAGACTGATAATTCTTCAGCATATGTCTCTGGTAAAATGAAATCATTTTTTGCTTATTACAACATAAAGCATATCACAGGTATACTACACAATCCTACAGGATAAGCTGGGCAATGGTGGCACATGCCTTTCGTCCCAGCACTTGGGAGGCAGAGGCAGGTGGATTTCTGTGAGTTTGAGGCCAGCCTGGTCTATAGAGTAAGTTCCAGGAAAGGCAAAAAGCTACACAGAGAAATCCTGTCTCCAAAACAAAACAAAACAAAACAATACTACAGGACAAGCAGTTATAGAAAGATCTAATCGAGCTATAAAAAATATGCTTAATAAACAGAAAGAAGTAATAAAGACCTCCAGAGATAGATGATACAATGCTTTATTAACTTTAAATTTCCTAAATACTAATGATAATGGAATGACAGCTGAGGAGATACATTGGATAACAGAAAAAATTGCCAAATTAAATCAGCATGTATACTTTAAAACTGTGTTGACCTCAGAACAGAAACCAGGATATGTGTTACCTTGGGGTTTTGCTTTTGTTTCCATCGGAGAAGAAAAGTTATGAATACCATCATAATTGATATTGGTTTGATTTGAACAAGAGAGACCACTTGATTAGAAGAGGTGATAGTTCATCAACCATCATGACCTTTCAATTTAAACTAACTTACTATCAGATGCTTTCCATTTGATCAAATATAAGTTGCCAAAAGGGAAACTCCTCAAAATTAGGACTGGGGCAGGGTTTTGCTTTTGTCTTTCCAGGAAAATGAAGGCATGCAATTAAGGAATCTGAAGACCACTGGACATCTGAGGAAAAAGGACGAATAATCTAGGGAAAATGTCGCAAGGAAAGGAGTAAATCGGCCTATTGATGTATCACATTTCCCACAGGGTAAGTCTCCTAAATGCTTGTTTCTGCTCATCTCTACAGACACATAATGCAAATGGTCTTTTTGTAGTTTCAGTTTAATTAAAAATTAAAGCTGGCTTTAGAGTTGAAGTGTGGCTCTCTCCTTCTCTAAACCCAAACATGCTTGTTAAAAGGAAAACCCAAAATCTCTGTCTCATGTCAGAAGAGCCACCTGATATGGACAGAAGAAAAACCAAAATTAAGGGACTATTCTATTGATACTAATCTCATGACCCTTTGGTTTTATTTTTACTCTTTAAAACTTCTCTTAAGGTGTGAATATTATATCAAAACTTATAATATATAATAATTTATATATTTAAACTTTTTGTCATGACATTAATGGTTATATAGAGTAGTAATTCTAGAAAAAGGTTTCATCTAGCTTCCTGTACATAATTTCAGCTTTGAATCTCTATCAGGTAACTAGCAATTATTTTTCTGTACTCTGGATGTATATAACAAATAATGGTCTCCATTCATTTGAGGACACAGAGGCTTTCAGATTGAGGAAATGAGATCAGCTGAGGAGTTAGCAAGGTGAGGTTTATCTATGGCCTGTTCTGTTTCTCTGATCTTTCAGTGTTCACTCCAATACCTTGGCTCCGGGTTTGTTTTTATTCATAAGACCTTCTAACAATTCATTCTACATCTGGTACCCAACTTGTTAGGTACCAATTGGAGAAAAAGCTACTTGCCTATGGCCTTGTAGGCCCCAGCTCAGACCCACGCTACATATTGCTGTTTGTGGTGGCACACTGGTTGGATTTACTGAAGGAGGCAGAGGCAGGAGGATCCCAAGTTTGATGCTGGCCTAGGAGGCTTGCTAAGGAGAAGCTTCGGCTGGGGCTGAGACACAAACAGTGGCATTGGGACCATGGAGGTAGCAGCTGCTGCTCCAAGTTGCTGGCTGCTTCTCATTGTGTTGGTGACTGTGATGATGATGCTACCTGGGATGAAGGGTTTACTGCTGCTTGTTCAGAGAAGAATTGCCAGGACCATCATGTTACAAGAAAGCATTGGCAAAGGTCAGTTTGGAAAAGTTTGGCAAGACAAATGGTGGGAAGAAATTGCTGTGAAGATTTTCTCTTCTAGGAAAGAACATTCATGGTTCCCAGAGACAGACATTTATCACACTGATTGCTCCAAACCACAGAGAAGACACACAACACACATACAAAAAAAAAATTGCAGGGAACCATGACCATGCCTAACAACAACTTTGAAATCTACAAAAGGATGATGGGACTCTACAGTGGCTGACAATTCCACATGAACTACAATAATACCATTAAGTTGATTAACATTACCCAAAGTTCGACTTTGGACTACAAACTGGTCAGGACAATTTCAAGATGGCTAACTGAGACGATCCCACCTGACAGACTACTCAAACAAGGACTTGAGACAAGCCATGCACTTTCCCATTATGCAGAGACTAGATAACAAATGATACAGCTACCTCTACCAGAACTTGTCAGTTAACCCAAAAATTTTCTTTTCAGGGTTCCCTAAAGATGTCTTCACCCCCAGAAAGCAGGAAGTAATTTTAAGAAAATGATGCCCACATTCCAAAGAGGTGGGGAGGATGGCTTTCAGTTGTTTAATGAGTTGTGGATATTGTCATTGTTTACGATTGTTAGTTATAAGTTTTTTTTTTAAGGTTTATTTATTTATTATGTATATAGCATGTATTACTTCATGCCAGAAGAGGCACCATATCTCATTACAGATGGTTGTGAGCCACCATGTGGTTGCTGGGAATTGAACTCAGGACCTCTGGAAGAGCAGTCAGTGCTCTTAACCTCTGAGCCATCCCTCCAGCCCTGTTATAAGTTATTAATTGTTAATGGTTAAAAAAAAAAGCCAGGCGGTGGTGGTGCATACCTGTAATCCCAGCACTTGGGAGGCAGAGGCAGGTGGATCTCTGTGAGTTCAAGGCCAACCTGGGCTACAGAGTGAGTTCCAGGACAGGCTCCAAAGCTACAGAGAAACCGTGTCTTGAAAAACCAAAAAAAAAAAAAAAAAAAAAAAAAAAAGGCTAAACAAAGGAGATTAGAGATTAGATACAGGGTTCTTGTTTAAAAAAAAAAGAAAGAAAAAGAAAAAGAAAGAAGATGTAGAAAAGCATAGATTACTGAATCTACTCTGAAAAATGGAAGATATAGAAATGATAAGATAAAAATGTATATTTTTGGATCTACTCAAAAAAAGAATATGGATATGATAAGATAAAAGGGATATTATTGAATCTACCTTTAAAAGGGAACTACTTGTTTTAAATATGATAAATAATGAAAATTTTTGTCTGAATTTGTCAAATGTTAATGGACTAGACATTGTTAATCTAATTCTTGACTACATATTGTATACCCTTATTGGATATAATTTTTATTGTATCAGTTATAAGCTTTTTAAATTTTAGACAAAAAAGGGGAAATGTAGTGATACTGTGTTCCCCAATATATTATGCACCCTAACAAACTTATCTGGGATCAGAGAACAGAACAGCCACTATATAGAGAGGCCAGAAAATGATGGCACACACCCCCCTTTAATCCTAGCATTCCAAAGGCAGAGATCCATATGGATCTCTGTGAGTTCAAAGCCACACTAGAAACCACCAGGCATGATGACACATGCCTTTAATCCCAGGAAGTGATGGCAGGAAGCAGAAAAGTATATAAGGTGTGAGGACCAGGAACTAGAGCTGGTTAAGCTTTTATGCTTTTTGCAGCAGTTCAGCTGAGATCCATTCAGATGAGGACATAGAGGCTTTCAGACTGAGGAAACAAGATCAGCTGGGGAACAGGCAAGGTGAAGTTAGCTGTGGCCTGTGGCCTGTTCTGTTTCTCTGATCTTTCAGTATTCATACCAGTACTTGGCTCTGGGTTTGTTTTTATTAATAAGACCTTTTTTTTTTTTTTGAGACAGGGTTTCTCTGTGTAGCTTTGCACCTTTCCTGGATCTCACTCTATAGACCAGGCTGGCCTCAAATTCACAGAGGTCCGCCTGCCTCTGCCTCCCGAGTGCTGGGATTAAAGGCGTGCACCACTGGCTTAATAAGACCTTCTAACAATTCTTGCTACAATGGTCCTTTAACCTCTTTGAGATCTGCTGTATATTACATTAAAATGTTTAAATTTTCTGCAATGAACCATGACCATGCCTAACAATGACCTTTGAAGTCTCCAAATAGAGGGTGGGGCTCCACAATGATGATCTCACCTGGACTGGGATACTGCCTCTAAGCTGACAAACACCACCTAAAGATCATCTTTGGACCACAAACTGCTCAGGACAGTTTCAAGATGGCTAGCTGAGATGGTCCAGCCTCACAGACTGCTCTAGCCAGTACTTGAGATGAGCCCTGCGCTTTCCCATCACACAGAGACTGGATAACAAACAATATAGCCAGCTCTCCAGGACTTGACAATTACCCCAAGTTTTTCCCCTAAAGATGCCATCACCCCCAGACAGCAGGAAGTAATTTTAAAAACATGATACCCACATTCCCAAGAAGTGGGGTGGGTGGGTTTTTTTGTTGTCCAACATGTTATGGATGTTTGTCATTGTTTGGAGAGTTGGTTACAAGTTGTTATTGGTAATGGTCAGGAAAAACAAAAGAGTTTAGGTTCAGGCTTCTTGTTTTGAAAAGAAAAAAGGGGGATATAGAAATGATAAGATATAAGGATAGATTATTGAATCTACTTTGAAAGGAAATAGGTGGATATAGAAATAGGATAAAAAGGTAGATTATTTAATCTACTTCTAAACAATAAAGGAACAACTAGTTTTAAATATTTTACATTGGCTTAGATTTTTGTATATTGCTGGGAGCCATCCCCAGTGGTGGATGAGTCCTGCAGAGGGTATAAGAAGCTGGCAGGAGAGGAAGTGAGCCAGGCCATGGTGGTCAGGAGAATCTTGCAGCCTGACTGACTAGCAGCCAGAGTGTTTCTTTATTTATATAGAATTTAGTTAGCAGGGATACATTCATGATGCTCCAAAACATAGATCATATCATTTTTGGTTTTGGACATGTGTTTCAGTTCCTTTTGCTCATCTTTTAGTCATCATTAATAAACTATGACAGAGTTATCATTTCCAATCATTTTCTCTCATTTTGATATCATTAATAAACAAAGTTATCATTCTTACTCATTAACCCCATAACCCAATTTTTGAGAATCTAGAGGCATATGGCAGCCTGTGCTCAGGCTGGTTGCTTTGGTTGCTTCAAGGACACTAGACCAAAACAAAAACTTCGACCACCCTGGGTATTTTGCAGTGTCCCAGTCTGTGTATTATTAACTCCTGGTGGTCAGAGTGCCTAGGAAAAGTTCTCAGGCTAAAGCTGCTGTAGTTATTATTCAAATTCTGTCATAATAAATCAATGTTCACTTTTATATCTTCATAGAATTTGTCAATATGTCTAATCCTGGCATTCTGTTATTTCTTGGTCATATGCCATTATAGTGGCTCTACATGAGCTAACTTCTAAGAAAGGGAGGTCCTAAAATCTCATACTTTTATCATCTTTCCACTCCATACTTTGCTCATCAATATGTCTCTGCATAGGACAGAGTTGTATGCCATGTAATTGTCTGAGTATACAGTGGGAAGAGGCTTGTAATCTGAACTGTGGACAGTTCCTCTAGCCCACTGAATCTTGTTGACCTTTTTGAATTACTTTGTTTTGAATATCTTGTTGTGTGTAAGTACAGGGACAGATGTTTCAAGAATGTCTCATAGCCTCATGAAGAGACCTCTGGCTTCTCTATGTGTCACACACTCCAAGGCATAAGGAAGACCTTCAAGTAGATAAGGATTATCTCTCTCAAAGGGTGGGAGATAGTATGTTCAGGACTTTCCTGGGTAAGCTTAGAAGCAGCATTCCTGGGGGAAGGCATAAATGATTCATAAGGAATTTCCCATCAATCCAACATCCCCAAATTGTACAAATATTGAAAGTGCCCCAACTATGTAACAGGTGGAGATGAAAACCATCATGTGGCTCAGTTTTGCTGGATCTTTGTCAAGCAGCTGTGCTGGTTTTATGACTTCTGCCATTCCATTCAGATATTGCTGTGCCAGTATATTGATACAAATTTGAGGTTATTTTTGTTATACTCTATACATGTTATAGAAATGATAGAATAAAAAGGTAGATTATTGAATCTATTTTTAAACCAAAAAAGCAACTATTAGTGTTAAATATTTTACATTGATATGCATTTTCTATATTGATACAAATTTAAGTTTATTTTGGTTAGAACATACTGTACATACATTTTTACTCTTGTTCAACGTATTGTACCTATGCAGCTCATTTAACAATGTAATGTAAAATTCTAGTCCTTGAAAGTTATTATTACAAACTATTTAGGATAATAAAGAAATGCAGGTTAGCGTTAGTCACCTATTGCAATCACACTTGTACTCATGTTAGGTATGTTTTCAAGGTCAAACAGAGATATAGTTTACATAGACAGATAGTCTTCAAATACTTCAGAGATCTGTATAATATGGTATTTAAGGTGATTTAATAACATAAGGTTCTTTTTTTTTTTTTTTGACATTGAGACATGTCTGCTCCTCGCAGCACCAATCTACTTCAGAGATTTCAGAGACGATTGGCATCAAAGAAACCCCATATGGAGTTTACTTTCTTTGTGGCAAAATTCACTGGGCAAGAAACTGTCCTTGCTTTGACTGCAAGAGTATGCTGTCCAAATGGGACAAGCAGTACACAAAATAAAGTAACTGTAGAACTTTGCCAAGACAAGGTAAGAAAGTCCTTCAGAAATACTGCTTCACAGATAAGTCTGTCAGCTATTCTAGGCATGCAGGCTGTAGATTGATGTCCCAACATTACAAAGGAACCTTGAATGATTGTCCAGACAGCCAGATGTTTCTATCATTTCTTATTTTTGGAAGTTGTTTTTGCTACACTTCCTGTTTACTCAAGTAATATATCCTTCTCAGGTCTTTGGTGGAGTTGAAGACTAGATAGTCATTATTATATTTTTCCTTTTTAACAAATTCAGAAAAGATACTCACAAAAAAGGTGTAAAGTGTATAATGTTGAGGAACATAAAAAGATAGTTTTGGGTTGGTAATACAAGTTAGGATAGAAAGTGAATTAGGTACAAGAGTTTGGACCCAACAAGATAGGATAGATAATGGAGTATTTTCTCTGATTTTGTCAAATGCTAATGGACTAGACATTGTTAATGTAATTATTGCCTGTATATATTTATATGTAATTATTGTATTTATTGTGTATAGTTTTTCTATGTTAGTTTAAAACTTTCACTTTTTATTTAGACAAAAAGGGGGAAATGTTGTGTGATATTCTGTTTGTGTTCTGACAAATAAAGCTTACCTAGAGATCAGAGGGTGGAGCTAACCACTAGTTAACCATAGAGGTCTGGAGGTCTGTACAGATAGGAGATAGAATGTGACAAGACTGGGTGGAGAGAGGAAGTAATAAATTGGGGTGGAGACAGGATCTTGACCCTTTTGGTTGGAGGATTAATAGAGGTAAGAAGTTTCTAGTGGCTGCTGCTGTGCTTCTCTGATCTTTCAGCCTGATATCTGACACATAGTTTTTGTTGTTAAGGTGAATTAGGATCATACTTCAGTGTCCTTTTTTTAATTCAAGAGACTAATTTGGTATATTTATTAAATTTAATATTTTTCTCTTTTTTACATATTTTTATTGATTCTTTGGGAATTTTATGCACCCTAATCCTGTTCATTTCTCATTTTCTCCATATATGCCCCTCACCCCTGTAGTGCCTCGCTGATAGAAAATTTTAAACATATTAATTAGAAACAAAACAAACAAACATAGAAAACACTTTGCTCCTTCATCTTTCCTGCCTCTCAACACCTCTTCAAGAATTCATCTTAGTGACATTGAAAGCTGATGTGTACCCTTTTGTCCACTTAGCTTTACTTGCAAATGTTCATTGCAATGAATTGCTGGTGTGGTTCAAGGCCTCTGGCTTCTGGTACACCATCAATACTGGATCCTCATGGAAACCCCTCTCACATATCCTGATGTTGCCCCAAATCATAGAGATCCCGTGGCTATGGTTCCACAGGGCCAGTTCCTCACACACCATGGCAGGTTGTATATGGGGTAGATGTTGGGATGGGCCAACTCAAAGCCCTGGATGTGGGTCTGGGTGGTAGCTGATTTGGTTTTTCTGGACCACTGGGACCATCCCCCTCAGCCAACAGTCAGAGCCAGCATATCTATGCCCGTTATGTGGGGTGGGGAAATCTCTAAGAGCACTCTTAAGACAGAACATCACCATGTTGTTGTTTTTTTAGTCATAAATAGACAGGTCAGCTAGAGTTCTGTGTCATATATCCAAATAATTACTCAGCAAAAGACTCAACCAGCCTCCCCTATTCCCAATATGCTGGACCTGTGGGGAACACAAAGAACTGTAACAACCCAGGTAGAGAGAGCAACAACAGATCTATGAAGGCTGGGAGCTGCAGGGCTGGAAGCACCAGAATGCATAATGCACCATTCTGTCTGGGGAGGGCAAACGTAGACTCGTCAGAAATGCAGGGAGCAAACGCTGGTTGTGAGGTCTGAAGTGACGGACACGGTTTCTGCTTGGAAATGAGCTAGGGCCCACTCACCTTCTATCAAAGCCCCCGGCTGTTCTGCCCATGTCCTGAAAGTCTAAGTGAGTTGAAGGGTAAGGATCCCTCCATAGTGCAGGATCCATGAGATCACCATCCTGGATGGAGTGGGCCTCTGTGGTGATGCAGTCCTTTGGGCCACTTACATTTTTCATCCTCTTATCTGCCGATTCCAGAGGTCAACTGACTTGGAATGAACTGTGACAGTCCCCTGGAGAGTCTTCCCTCCTATAACGGTTAATCTTGGCTGTCAACTTGTGTTTATCTGGAATTAACAAAAACCCAAACAGGTGGGTGTACCTGTAAGGGATCTTTATTGGTTGGAATATTTGAGGTCAGAGACCCACCCTTAAATCTAGGCCGCACTTTCTGGTGGCAGAGCACCTCAAAGGACAAGGAAGAAGGAAGGTTTTGCTTTTTGCCTGCTTGCCTTCACTCAGGCTGTAAGGTTCATCTAACCTGCTCCTGAGACCCCCTTCACTGCTGTGAGAACCTATTCTTTTAGGATTCTCCCTGGAAGCATGCTGATGAATCGGTAAGGGAAAAAGGGCTTTTTAAAGTGGTTTCATTTGTTTAATGTCTGTGAGTAGGGTGTGAATGTGCTACAGGCTGCCTGGGAAGGTCAGGGACAACTTTGTGGAACTGGATCTCTCCTTCCACCCTTATGAGGGCTCCAGGGATTGAAGTCAGTAATTAGTCCTTGCAGCAAGCTCTTTGACATCTGAGATGGGGAGGGCAGGGGGTCCCTACAAGCTTCATGGCTGGCAGGGGAAAAGCAGGTGAGGCAAGAAGGAAACTTGGTGCAGCATGACTTAGCTGGTGCCAGTTCAAACTTCTAGAGTCTGACACCAGGCCAGTTTATTTCAGACATAGTACTGGATGACTTTGGAAAAAAGTTTGCTGGTAACAATTGTCCCAATCCCATGTGTACAGTAAAACTTAAGGCATGACTACATAGAAACTCTTTTGCAAAGTGCACCATGAAGACAGGTTCTATAGCTTAAGGGACTAGGATCTGGTGTGGTCTCTGACTGAGATAGTGTGGAGGTCTCCAGGCTATAAAGTACATGTGACATCTGCCCTAAGGATGAGTTCCATTGATGGAGAAACTGAAGGTAAAGGAGGTAAAGGCCTAAGGAGAGGAGTCTGGGATAAACATTCTGGGGTATTCAGGTGAGGCCCGACCCCACAGATAGTAAAGGTCACCAGGTTACTTTTTTTTGTTTTCTTTCATTTTTCTTTTTTTATCTTTTTAAAAATACATTTATTTATTAAAATTTTTCTCATTTTACATACCAACCCCAGTTCCCCCTCCCTCCCCTTCTCCCGCCTCCTCACCTCCCTCCCACCCTACCCCCATCCACTCCTCAGAGTGGGTCAGGCCTCCCATGGTAGTCAACAAAGTCTGGCATCCCAAGTTGAAGAAGAGCCTAGCCCCTCCCCATTGTACCAAGGCTGAGCAAGGTGTCCCACCACAGGGAATGGGCTCCAAAAAGTCAGTTCATGCACCTGGGGTAAGTCCCGGTCCTGCTGCCAGGGACGTCACCAGGTTATTAACTACATCTAGTCCCAGCTCTCCAGGTAAAAAGCAGACATGTATTTCCTTCATTGAGGAGATAACCCTCCATGGTTAACATTCCTGGTTTCTCCAGTGCTTATCTTTGAGCACTCATGCTTTCTACACAGAGCCATTGTATCAGCTAGGCAGTGGGGCTCACTCTTCCCAATGCTGTGATCCTTCAGCACAGTTCCTAGTGTGGTGACCCCAACCATAAAATTACTGTTGTTGCTATTCTATAACTGTAATTTTGCTACTGTTTATGAATTGTATTGTAAATATCTGATACGCAGGATATCTGATATGTAACCCCTGTGAAAGGGTCATTTGACCCCCCACAGGGGTCGTGACCCCCCCAGATTTAGAACTACTGAGCTGGTGGAAGGCTTTCTCTTGTTTCTGTTCTGTTGCATACTCCAGGATGGCTCATGAACTTCTGGCTGATTGTCCTGTCTACACACCTCCCATCTTACAGCAGAAAAGAGATAGGATTACCAAGAGCCAGCTTGTGCCTCTGAATGTCTCTTTGTGCCCAAGCTCAGGGATACATTTTTTTTTGATACAGAGTTTTGAAAGGCAAAACCCATAAAGATCATAATTTATATCAAAGTTAGATAAAAGTCAGAGTAGCCTTGAAACTTTGATCTGGCAGAGAATAGTAATTATTTTAGACATAACATGCCAATTATTTTGGTTAAGACATCTGGACCACGGTCAAGGCCGTGGAAATCTCAAATGTGTTGCTAAGCAGGCATGATTGTTGGGAGAAGGGGTAGAGGCTGAGAACTGTCTGAGCAAGCACGGAGTGGAGTCAGGACAGGAGGAGTCAGTCCCTATCATCATTGCAGTCACCAGACTCAAAGGTCCATTGCTTGCTATTTTCTAAATGGATAAACAGAGGGGCTGAAAACCGGCGCAAGAAACTGTTTTCATAACAACTGTGGCCAGAACTGGATGAGAAAATTTCCCCCTTTTACACCTTTCCTGTAACAACCTTACAACTCATAAAAGTGACAAAATGAAAGCTGAGCAATATGCAGTGTCTTAGTTAGCGTTTCTATTGCTGCAAAGAGACACTGTGACCACCGCAACTCTTATTGTTTTCATTTTTCCTTATTAAGAAATTTTCTACTCACTCCAAATGCTATCCACAGACCCCCCTCGTCCATCCTCCCACCCCCTCCCCCAGCTCTCCCTCCCAAGCCACCCCGCATCCCCACATCCTCCAAATCGAGGTCTCCCATGGGGTCAGCAGAGCCCAGCACACTGAGCCTAGGCAGGTCCAAGCCCCTTCCCACTGCACCAAGACTGTACAAGGTGTCACACCACAGGCACTGGACTAGGGACAGATACTGATCCCCCTGCCTGGGTGCCCCCCCAACAGTTCGAGCCAAACAACCGTCTTCTGTATCCAGAGGGCCTAGTCCAGTCCCATGGGGGCTCCACAGCCACCAGTCCACAGTTCATGGGCTTCCACTAGTGTAGCTGGTCATCTCCGCATGTCCTCCCATCATGATCTCGATGTCCCTCATCCCTCACCTGCAGTATCTCTCCTCTCTCTCATCAATTGGATTCCCAGAGCTCAGCCTGGTGCCTGGCCATGGATGTCTGTATCTGCCTCCATCTGACACTAAACAAAGGCTCTATGATGACAGATTATTTGCTAGGCTGGTCACCATAGTAGACCTGTCCAGGCACACTCTGGACCACTGCCAGCAGACCAAGGTGGGGTCAACCTTGTGGATTCCTGAGAGCCTCCCCAGCACCCTGCCACTACCTAGTACCATGATGTCGTCATCTATCATGGTATCTTCCTCCCTGCCCTCCCACTCTGTCCCTGTTCCAGCTTGACCCTCCCATTTCCCTATGTTCTCATCCCCCACTCCTCACCCTCTGCCACACACACCCCCCCCACCACCCAGCCCACTCATGTAGATCTCATCCACTTCTCCTTCACAGGGTCATCCATGTGTCCCTCCTAGGGTCTTTCCCATGTTAGCTAGCCTCTCTGGAGTTGTGGGTTGCAGTCTGACTATCCCTTCCCTCCCATTTAATATCCACTTATGAGTGAGTACATATTATGTTTGTCCTTCTGAGTCTGGGTTACCTCACTCAAGATGATATATTCTAGTTCCATCCATTTGCCTGCAAATGTCATATTATTTTTTACTGCTGAGTAGTACTCCATTGTGAATATGTACCATATTTTCTTTTTCCATTCTTCAGTTGAAGGGCATCTAAGTTATTTCTAGGTTCTGGCTGAATCGAATAATGCTGATATAAACATAGTTGAGCATTTCTCCTTGTGGTAAGATTGAGCATTCCTCGGGTAAATGCCCAAGAGTGGTATAACTGGGTCTTGAGGAAGACTTATTCCCAATTTTCTGAGAAACCGCCATGCTGATTTCCAGAGTGGCTGAACAAGTTTGCACTCCCACCAACAGTGGAGGAGTGTTTCCCTTGCTCCACATCCTCTCTAACATAAGGTATCTTCAGTGTTTTTGATCTTAGCCATTCTGACAGGTGTAAGGTGGTATCTCAGAGACGTTTTGATTTGCATTTCCCTGATGACTAAGGATGTTGAGCAATTCCTTAAATGCCTTTCAGCCATTTGAGATTCTTTTCTTGAGAATTCGCTGTTAAGCTCTGTAGCCCATTTTTTAAATTGGATTGTTCAGTATTTTGAAGTCTAGCTTTTTGAGTTCTTTATATATTTTGGAGATCAGCCCTCTGTCAGATGTGGGGTTGGTGAAGATCTTTTCCCATTCTGTAGGCTGTATTTGGTCATATTGACTATGTCCTTTGCTCTACAAAAGCTTCTCAGTTTCAGGAGGTCCCATTTATTAATTGTCACTCTCAGTGTCTGTGCTACTGGGTTATATTTAGGAAGTAGTCTCCTGTGCCAATGTGTTCAAGACTACTTCCCACTTCAGTTTGTGTCTTCTTTATTGTCTTGATTTTAGTTTTCAAATCTTGAACTGTTTGCCTCACTTGTTTAATTGATTTTCTTGGCTTTCAAGGGATTTACTGATTTCTTCCTATTTTTTAATTTGATTTTTCCTCGAATTCTTTAAGAGAATTGTTCATTTCCTTTTTAAGACCTCTCCCTTCTTCTTAAGGTCATTTTAAGGTTGATTTCATATGTTTCTTCTGTGTTGGGATTTTCAGGTCTTGCTGATGTAGGTTCTGATGGAGCCATATTGGTTTTTATGTTGTTGACTGTATTTTTGCACTGGCATCTACCCATCCCTTTCTCCACTTGGTGCAAGTGGTATCTGTGTCTGAGGGAGCCTCTCTTGGTCTGATTGATACTCTTGATCCAGTGGGAGCTCTTGGTCTAGTCGATGCTGTTAGACTTTTTGTCTTAGGGAGTTGCTCTTAGTCCAACTGGCACTAGTGGGCTCTGTCTCAGGGAGTAGCTGCAGTCTTACCGTGTGGTAGATGGTAGTAGTCTGACCTGTCTGCAGGATGTCTGCCTGCCAACTGGCCTCTTAGGCCTCTTAGCTGAAACCACTTTTGTCTCTGGTGCCTGGGTTATTGATCCTTTCCTATGGGAGGATGTCTTGTTGTGTGATATTTTGATCACTCAGGGAACAGTTGCAGTGTCTGAGGGTGGGTGGGATTTGGGGAAGGTAGGGCTTTGGGTTACAGGGTCTGATGGGAGATATGAGTAGTCTGACCTGTGTGCATGAGGTCTGCCTGCCAACTGGCCTGAGACTGGAACTGGAATGGGTGGGGATATAGGGGTGCAGGGTTTTGCCCCTGGGCCCAAAGCCTAGGGGCTGGGTTGTTCGGGTATGAGGATAAACACTCACCTCTTAGCCCAGTCAGGTGCTGGCAGGCTCTGTCTCAGGGAACAGTTGCAGTCTCGGAGGGTGGGTCCCACCACAACTCTTATAAAGGAAAACATATAATTGAGTGGCTTAGAGTTCAGAGGTTCAGTCCATTATCATCATGGTGGAACATGGTGCTATGCAGGCAAATGTGGTGCTAGAGAAGGAGCTGAGAGTTTTACATCTTGTTATACAGGTAACAGGAAGTGAACTGAGAAACTAGGCATGGCTTAAGCATATATGAGACCTCAAAGCCAGCTTCCACAGTGAGACACTTCCTCCAATAAAGCCATACCTTCCAGTAGTGCCATTCTCTTAGCTTAGCCAGGAGTGGAAGTTGGGGGTGGTTGTAATTGCATTCAAACTACCACATGCAGATTGAGCTGTGATTTAGAGCTGCCTGAAACCACTTTTGTCTCTGGTGCCTTTCCTATGGGAGGATGTCTTGTTGTGTGATATTTTGATCACATTCTGACAATAAAGTTTGCTTTGAATTAGAGGGCAGAGCTAGCTACTAGGTGACCAAAATTAGCCATAGAAGTTTTGGAGGATTGAGGACAGATGAAGAGACAGGAAGTAGTAGGGTGGGCCTTAGAGAGGGTCTTGGCCCTTTTGGATGGAGGTACAAAAGAGATAGGAGGTCACTGGTCGCTTCTCCATTACTTCTCTGCTCATTCAGGTTCTTACCCTGATATCTGACTCCTGAAATTTTAACTGATAAAGAATAATTAGATAAATGCTTCATCTGGTATCCAACTTGGGATATAAAATCATGAGAAAGCCACTCACCTCTGGCTTTGCAACCACTGGAGCCACCGCTACCAGCTAGCTTTTCCTCCCTCACCTCAAGCTCTCTGAGTGAGTCTGGGACTTTCCTGTTGCAGACTCTACAACACTGATACTTTGATTGAATTCTGACAATAAAATTTGCTTTGAATCAGAAGGCAGAGCTAGTTACCAGCTGGCCAAAATTAATCTTGGAGGATTTGGAGGACCGAGGACAGATAGAGAGACAGGAAGTAGTAGGGTGGGACTTAGAGAGTGTCTTGGCCCTTTTTGGATGGAGGACTCACAGAGATAGGAGGTCACTGTTCATGTCTCCTCCACTTCTCTGATCATTCAGGTTCTTACCCCCATATCTGACTCCCAAGTTTTTATTGATAAAGAATAATTAGACAAACACTTTAGTGTCTTCTGCAGCTAATACCTCAGGCTGTCTCTATTCAAGAGAAGAAGATGGAGGGGCAGAACCTCTCCCCCAAGAGATCACCCTTTCCCTTGTATTTTTTTTTCTTTTAGTGTCTCATGTAAGCCTCAGCTGGCTTTGAACTTGCTGTGTAGCCAGGATGACCCTCCACTTCTGACACTCCTGAATGCTGGGAATGCAGACATGCACCACCATGCCTGCTTCATGTGGTGTAGAGTGACACTTCCATGTCTGGTGTACAGGCCAGCACTGAGGTCCAGCCTTTCCTTTCACTTTGCTTTTCCCTTAAAAATCTTAGCTCAGCTGAGCAGTGGTGGCATATACCTTTAATCCCAGCACTGGGATTGCAGAGGCAGGCAATCTTGAGGGCATCTTGGTCTATATAGTGAGTTCCAAGCCAAAGGTATATAGTGAGAAGAGACACTCTCAAAATAGGATTTTTTAAATGGACCTGGAGAGGCGTACTGCTCTTGCAAATGACTAAGGTTTGGTTCTGATCTTAGTTTGTGTTTCTGTTGCTGTGAAGAGACACCATGACCACTGCAACTCTTATAAAGGAAAACATTAAATTGGGTTTAGCTTACAGTTCAGGGGTTTAGTCTATTACTCCCACGGAGGGAAGCAAGACTGCATGCAGGCAGACATGGAGCTAGAGAAGTAGTTGATAGTTCTTACATCTTGACACACAGGCAACAGGAAGTGGTCTAAGACACTAGTGTGACTTGAGCATAGAACCCACTCCAACAGGGCCATATCTAATAGTGCTACTCCCTTTGGTGGCCATTTTCTTTCAAACCACCATAGTTCCCTACAACTACAACTATCTGTAACTCCAGCAACAGGGGATCCAATACCCTCTTCTGGCTTCCATGGGCACCTGCACTCATAAATACAAATCTACATGTGTGTGTGTGTGTGTGTGTGTGTGTGTGTGTGTGTGTGTACTAGCAAATCATCCAGGGCCTCAAATATGCTCAGCACAAGCTGTAGCTCAGAGCTCTACCCAACCCTTATCTGTGTCCCTGAGGTTCCCTATAGCCAAGGTGGCCAACAGTGGTCAGGTGTGATAAGTCTTTGTACCCTGAAGCCCTGTCTGCCAATGCAGCAAACCAAATCAGACCAACTTGGAAAAGCCCACGTTTAATGGGTGAAGTGTTCCCAGGCAATTTCCTGGCCTACAGAGAGGAGACTGGGATGCGAGACTGGAAGAACCACATGCATGTTTTCAGGGATGCAGCTTATATACTCTGTGGGAGTGGTCTTGAGTCTTTTTCAGGGAGGAGCTGGGTTTGGCAGGCTTTGAAGGGGTGGGTTTAGGGAAAGAGACAGGGGAGGGGAGTTGAAGTGGATCTTCCACCAGAACATTTCAGACTCTTTGGGTATAGGAATGCCAGGTGCCAGGGGTTCAGGTGAAGCTCCCACCCAAACAAGGTGTGCTGGGCATTTCCAAGTATTGGCACTGTTGAGACCATTGCAGACCACTAGAAGGGTTAGGTTTTGAATTCCCTCTTCTTTATTTTTTTGAAACTGCTTTTCTCTCTCTCTCTCTCTCTCTCTCTCTCTCTCTCTCTCTCTCTCTGTCTGTGTGTGTGTGTGTGTGTGTGTGTGTATGAGAGAGAGAGAGAGAGGTGCAGTTGATTGAGCTTGTGCATGTGTCAGCTGAGGGAGATTCCAGGTGCTCCCTTGTCCCATCAGGTTCCTCCCAGATGCCCCTGGGTCCCCCACCATTGTCTGACTTCCACATAAAGTGGAAGAGAACTGATTCCACAGAGTTGTTCCCTTGACTCCACATGTGTGTTAAGGCACATGTGCCAACACTCACACATCATGCCCATGCAAAGGCCTTTTAAGAACATTTTTTAAAAGATTTGTTTATTTATTATGTATACAGTGTTCTGTCTTCATGTTTGCTATTCACCAGAAGAAGGCATCAGACCTCATTGCAGATGACCATATGCCACCATTTGGGTGGTAGGAATTGAAATCAGGACTCTGAAAGAGCTGTCAATGCTCTTAACATCTTTCGAGACCTAAAATTACTTTATTTAATTGTGTGTGTGGTGGGGGGAGTAAGAGTGAAGGTGTTAGTGAAGTATTGTGGGCTGGAGTTACAGATGATTGTGAGCTGACCCATGAGGGTGCTAGGAACCAAAGGTCCTCTACAAAAGCGGCAGCACATACTCAAGACAAACCCAACATTTGGACTAAAGGTGTGGCAGAGTTTGAAGCTTCCACAGTCAAGAGACTGAGTGGGAGACCTGCAGCAGCTCTCTGTTCCTTTTCTCCATTTATATAGCCCAGAATCCCAGGCAGTGAAGGTCAGTCCCCACTGTGGGTATGTCTTTCTGTAGGGAAAAAGTGGCTGGCTAAAGAAACCCACCCTGACCCTGGAGCCCAGAACTAGGGAAAGGTAACCCAGATCAGGTCAGAAAGAAACACAGTTTGGCTCAGTCAGATCAGAGTCATCTCTGCCCGTGGCCAACTAACTTGTAAAACCAACCAATCACAGAGCAGGACAGTAGAACCCTAGGCCCCAAGTCAACCCCTGGTTGACTCCACCCCCAAGACGTCATGTGTAAACCACCCGGCCTGGTTAGTTAGAAAAAAAGCTGTTCTCTCCACCCTGGTAGAGGCAGCTACTCTCCTGGACTCCTCCTTCCCAAATAAATCTGTCTTAAAACAGTTTTGGGTGGGAAGATCTTCGTTCACTAGTGTAGAGAAGATCCTTGCTAAGACGTCACTCAGTGGACAAAACAAGGGAGAGCTGAAAGAGCAGAGCAAGGAGGGGCTGAGCAGAAGATCTTTGCTAAGACATCCTTCAGTGGACAGAGCAACAGAGAGCTGAAAGTAACACTTTTCTCTGGAGCCAGAGGAAATTGCTACATTTCTGCAGGGGTTTCCCCTTTTGCAGAGTGAAGCAAAAGAAGCAACATCTTAGGCCAGAGAAACAGAGCTCTGCTAGGAAGCCCCCTTAAGTGGGGGCTGAGCAAAGCTCAGCTGTAGTGACTTTCCAGGAGAGGAGCAGGACTGCTATATCCTCTAGGGAGACCATCTCCCATCACACCAGGTATACCTTGACTTTTCTGAACAGTCAGGATACCCTTCCCTGCTGAAGCGGTTCCAGGCCTGACTCTTCCCAAGAAGTCAGAAAAATTTTCCTCCCAGGTCCGGGCTGCTTCTTTGCAGTTCCAGCCATCAGAGCTGTGCTAAACAGATCCAGGTGTCTGGGACACCTTCAGGGCAGGGCTGTTGTTCTGAGCAGCTTGAGGTGTGGGGGATACCTCGCCCTCCAGGGCTGAACTGTCTCCTCACAGCTTCAGCCATCAGAGCTATCCTAAGCAGCTCAAGGTGTTGCCTGCCCCCCCCCCCAGGTAGTCAGGACACCTTCTGCCGAGTTGCAACAAATTTACTTACATTGTTGGTGCCAAAACCTGAGACCAAACCCAGAGTTGTTGCAATTAATTTACTTACATTCTCCACCCCAATTAACATAATTAAGATAATTATATCTACAGGCATTCCCTGAGTGTGAACTCTTAAGTGATACTAGACCCTGTCAGGTGACCACGCAGCAGGAGGGGATGAGATTTCAAACTTTTATACAAAACAACATAGACTAGAACAGTGAGTTTTCTATCAGATGTGTACACTGAGGAGAGATAATCTTTTGAACAGAGTGGGAAATGGATCATCTCTTTCATCCAAAGCAGAAAAGAAATGTTACTAGAAGCTTTGGGGAGCCCTATATTGGGCACCAAATATTATGGGGGCAGTTGGGTTCCCCTTTGGGGGTTCTTAGCTTCATTAATGAAAGAATTAAAAAAAAACATAGTAGGAAGCTTGAGGACATTTTATTAGTGTTTGAGAGAACTTGAGCTGCCAGGAGGGAGTTGTGGAGGGGTTGCCGACATTCAGGCCTTTACACTGGCCTGCCCTCAGGGATCTAGCAGGACAAGTCAGTAGCAGCAGCCCAGATGTGACACTGTAGCTGCCATAGCCACTGAGTAGAGCACTCTCCCCATGCACATGCACTATATCTCCTTATTGAAGGGTCCAGGAATATAGAAATATAAATTTATAAGCTTAAGAGATGAAAACTGACAGTCATCAGCTCTAAAGGTTAACTGCTAACAATGGCTCTCTGCTTTACAGACAGCTCCTCAGTCAACAGCCAGGGGTTCACTTTTAACCCTCTTTCCCCTTATAGCCAACAACTGCCTAGATCAAAGTTAACTTTTAATAGTTGTTTCTACATAACTTCTAGCATGCATCCTGTGCCTGATACTATAAAAGGGGGCCAGTTCCCACTTCCATTGCCACAGCCCTACAATTCCAACATTGGCTGTGTTCTCAGCTAGCTGATGAGCTTTTGTGCCCTGCAGTGGCTTTTGTTTTGTTTCATTTTGTTTTAATTTTTAATTTTCTGGAATAAAGTTTGCTTCTGGTTTAGTAGACTTTGGCGGTCTGTCCCCCATTATTGCAAGACCCCAGACTCAACATTGGTGCCAAAACCTAGGATCTCTTATAATACTGGTTCTGAGGGGTGCACCCCAAGTCTCTGGCAAAGTCATCCTACTGGTTCTGGCCAATCAGTAAGTTTTTGGTTCTGGTATCTGGTGTCTGGACAAACTGGAGCTGAATAAGAGTAGGTGGATGCACCAATGACCTATGAGCTGGAGAGGGCGGAAGACACTTGAAACCCTCTTCTGGCCATTGGGATGCTGATCTGTAACCCTTGGGGACTGGTTTGGGACTGGTTGGGATCCCGAGGTCCCTGGGCCCAGCGTTCTTCCTTCTGAATATCTCCTCTATTCTGTTTGTTGTGTTACCTGTTGTCAGTTTCTTTGTGATGATTGTGAGTGTAAATTAATGTTTACTCTGGGCCAGGGTCCTCTAGCCTCAGGCCTTTTTCAGTTTTGTTTTCTCATTTCTAGGATGTCAGGAACGTAGAGGTAGTTTTTGCCACCCTCCCTGCCCTTTGCCGCCTCAGGAGTCCAGGCTGCCCAAGGCAGTTGAGCTTGCTCCAGTCTGTGAAGCAGCATGCAGCCAGGGAGAGGACTGCACCCCTCTGCAGATACCACAGCCTAGGGAATACCAAGGAGGAGTCCAGCAGGGGAGGGCAAAGGAGACTATGAGGCCAGGCGGCACCTCGGGTGGCCACTATCAGCCGCTTCTCCTGGATGATAATTTTTTAGATCCCAACAGAAATGGCACGTGCTCCATAGCACCACAGGATACACCAGGGTCAAACAGCAAGGGAGCAGCCCCATCAGGAAAGCATGAACAACCTGCCACCCACCCCTCACCTAAAAATTCAGCTAAAGAAAGTAAGAAAAGTTTTATCTGGTTTGAAAGCATGAAAGTGGCCACTATATACTTATTTCTAAATATATTAGTCAACTATGTTCAATAATACTGGCTGTAGCCTTTACTAACTGCCCAAACATAAAATTTACCTCTGGATGCTCTGGTCATTGGGTCTGATATAATAAAGCTAAATAATAATTTTTCAGTAATAACATATGTCATCCTAAATTTAATGAGATTGTGAGATAATCTTCATTACCAACTTGACTTGATTTAAAACCAACTATCAGATAAGTCTCTTAGCAAACTTTGAAGGATTTTCTTTTTTTATTATTAAGAAATTTTCTATTTATTTTACATACCAAGCACAGATCCCCCTCTCCTCCCTCCTCCTGTCCCCTAGCATTCCCCCACAACCCAAGCCCCATTCCCACCTCCTCCAAGGCAAGGCCTCCCATGAGAAGTAAACAGAGCCTGATGCGTTCAGTTGAGGCAGGTCCAAGCCTCTCCCCCTGCACCAAGGTGGTGTAAAGTGTCCCACAATAGGCACTGGGCTCCAAAAAGCCCGCTCATGCACCAGGGATGGATCCCAATCCCACTGCCAGGGGACTCCCTAAACAGTTCAAGCTAAACAACTGTCTTATCTATGCAGAGGGTCTAGTCCAAATTCCATGAGGGCTCCACAGCTATTGGTCCACAGCTCATGAGTTCCCACTAGTTTGGCCTGGCCATCTCTGTGCATTTCTCCATCATGATCTTGATGTCCCTTGCTCATAGAATCCTTCCTCTCTCTCATAAACTGGACCCCGGGAGCTCGGCCTGGAACCTGGCCATGGATCTCTGCATCTGCATCCATCAGTTACTGGATGAAGGTTCTATGATGACAGTTAAGGTATTCACTAATCTGATTATCAGAGTAGGCCAGTTCAGGTGCCCTCTTGAGTATTGCCAATAGTCTAAGGTGGGGTTACCCTTGTAGATTACTGGGGACTTCCCTAGCACCCTGTTCTCTCAATCCCTACGATGTCTCCCTTTATCATGGTACCTCTTTCATTGCTCTCCTACTCAGTCTCTGTTCCAGCTTGAACATCCCATTCCCTTATGTTCTCATCCCCCATGCCTGACCCTTCATTGCCCCAACTCATGCCCTGTTTGCTCATGGATATCTCATCTATTTCTCCTTCCCAGGGTGATCTATGTATCCCTCCTAGAGTCCTCCTTGTTAGCTAGCTTCTCTGGAGCTGTGGGTTGCAGTCTGGTTATCCTTTGCTTTACATCTAGTATCTGCTTATGAGTGAATACATACCATGTTTGTCCTTCTGAATCTGGGTTATCTCATTTGGGATGCTATTTTCTAGTTCTATCCATTTGCCTGCAAATTTCATGTCAAATGTCATTGTTTTTCTCTGCTGAGTAGTGCTCCATTGTGTATATGTGCCACATTTTCTTTATCCATTCTTCAGTTGAGGGGCATCTAGGTTGTTCAGGTTCTGGCTATTAGGAATAATGCTGCTATGTGGTTTTATTGTGAAATATTTTGTTTACTTTGTCTATGGTGATTGAGAGTCTTGCTTGATATAATAGTGTAGGTTGGCATCCATCGTCTCTTGGTGTCTGCATAACACCTGTCCAGGACCTTCTGGCTTTCAGAGTCTCCATTGAGACATCAGGTATAATTCTGATAGTTCTGCCTTTACATGTTACTTAGCCTTTTTCCTTTGCATCTCTTAATATTTTTTCTTTATTCTGTATGTTTAGTGGTTTGATTATCATGTGGCAAGGGAACTTTTTTTTTTAATCTTGTCTATTTGCTGTTCTGTAAGCTTCGTGTATCTTCATAAGTATTTCCTTCTTTAGGTTGGGAAAGTTTTCTTCCATGATTTTGTTGAATATATATTTTTATGCCTTTGAGTTGGTATTCTTCTCCTTCTTTTATCCCTATTATTCTTAGGTTTGGTCTTTTCATGGTGACCTAAATTTCTGGACATTTTATGTTATGACTTTATTGGCTTTAGTGTTTTCTTTGACTGATGAATCTATTTCCTCTATTGTATCTTTAATGTTAGAGATTCTCCCATCTCTTGCAGTCTGTTGGTTATACTTGTATCTGTAGTTCCTGTTTATTTACTCAGATTTTCCATTTCCAGCATTCACTCAGTTTGTGTCTTCTTTATTGCCTCTATTTCAGTTTTCAAATCTTGAACTGTTTCATTCATCTGTTTAATTGCTTTTTCTTTACTTTCTTTAAGAGATTTATTGATTTCTTCCAATTTTTTGTTTGTCTTTTCTTTGATTTCTTTAATGGAATTTAAATTTTCTCTTTAAGTCCTCTATCATCTTCTTCTTTAAAATACTTCATTTTATAATTAATTTAATTTTATATCTATCATCTTCTTAAAGTAATTTTTTATTTTTTTATTTTATTTATTTGGTTTTTTGAGACAGGGTTTCTCTATTGCTTTGGAGGCTGTCCTGGAACTCACTCTGTAGAGCAGGCTGGCCTCGAAATCACAGAGATCCATCTGCCTCTGCCTCCCAAGTGCTGGGATTACAGGCGTGCACCACCACTGCCCGGCTTAAAGTCATTTTTAAGGTTGATTTCTTCTGCTTTTTCTGTGTTGAGATGTTCAGTTCTTGCTGATGTAGAACCACTATGTTCTAGTGTCATATTGGTCTTTATGTTGTTGACTGTATTTTTGCACTGGCATCTATCCATCTCTTTGTCCACTCAGTACAAATGGTGTCTGTCTGAGGAAGTCTTTCTTAGTCTGATTGATACTCTCAGTCCAATCAAAGCTCTTGGTTCAGTGGGAGCTCTTGGACTAATTAGAGCTCTTGATCCAATCAGTGTTGATGGATTCTGTGTCTCAGGGAACAGCTGTAATCTCGAAGGGTGGGTAGGTTTGTGGGGAGCTTGTAGGTTACAGGGTCCAGTGGGGGATGGTGGTAGTCTAGTCTGCCTGCAGGAGTCCTGCCTTCTGGACAAATAAAGCAGAAGAAAACATTAAGTCCCTGAAAGAAAATCATGAAAAAAGCAATGAAACAGATGAGGGATTCAGTCCAAGACCTGAAGAGGGAAATAGAAAAAATTGAGAAGACACTAGCAGAAGGAATGCTGGAAATAGAAAATCTGAGTAAACGAACAGGAACTTCAGATGCAAGTATAACCAACAGAATGCAAGACATGGAACAGAGGATCTCTGGTGTTGAGGATATGGTAGAAGAAATAGATTAATCAGTCAAAGAAAATACTAAAGCCAACAAAGTCATGACCCAAAATGTCCAAGAAATTTGGGATGCCAGGAAATAATAACAGGAACGAACAATCACTGGTCATTAATATCCCTTAATATCAATGGACTTAATTCACCTGTAAAAAGATACAGACTAACAGAATGGATATGAAAACAGGACCCAACTTTCTGCTGCATACAAGAAACACACCTCAAATTCAGAGACACCTCCTAAGAATAAAAGGCTGGGAAAAGACTTTCCAATCAAATGGTCTTAAGAAGCAAGCTGGTGTAGCCATCCTAATATCCAGCAAACTTTAAACTAAAATCAATCAAAAGAGATGATGAAGGACATTACATACTCATCGCAGGAAAGATCCACCAAGATGAAGTTTCAATTCTGAATATTTATGCCCCAAACACAAGGGCACCCACATATGAAAAAGAAACATTACTAAAGCTTAAATCACATATAAAACCCCACACATTAATAGTGGGAGACTTCAACACCCTACTTTCACCTCTGGACAGATTGGCCAAATTGAAACTTAACAGAGAAATAATGGACTTAACTGATGTTATGACTCAAATGGACTTAATCGATATCTACAGAACATTCCACCTGAACAAAAAAGAATATACCTTCTTCTCAGCACCCCATGGAACCTTCTCTAAAAGCAACCACATACTTGGCCACAAAGCAAATCTCAACAGATACAAAACAATTGGAATAACCTCCTGTGTTCCATCAGACCACCATGGTTTAAAGTTAGATTTCAGCAACAACAACAAAAGAAAACCTACAATCTCATGGAAACAGAATAATGCTCAAATGAATCACCAATGGGTTAAGGAAGAATTAAGAAAGAAATTAAAGACTTCCTAGAGATCAATGAAAATGAATACACCACACACCAAATCTTATGGGATACTATGAAAGCAGTGCTAAGAGGGAAATTCATAGCACCGAATGCCCACATAAAGAAGTTGGAGAAATCTCACACTAGGGACTTAACAGCATGCCTGAAAGCTCTAGAACAAGAAGAAGCAAAGTCTCCCAGGAGGAACAGATGCCAGGAAATTATCAAATTGAGAGCTGAAATCAATAAAATAGAAATAAAGAGAACAATATAAAAAATTAATGAAAGAGTTGGTTCTTTGAGAAGATCAACAAGATAGACAAGCCCTTATCCAAACTAACCAAAAGACAGAGAGAGGGAGCATCCAAATTAACAAAATCAGAAATGAAAAGGGGGACATAACAACAGACAATGAGGAAATCCAGAGAATAATCAAGTCATACTTCAAAAACCTCTATTCCACAAAACTGGAAAATGTAAAAGAAATGGATAATTTTCTGGATAGGTACCCCATACCTAAGTTAAATCAAGACCAGATAAACCATTTAAATAGTCCAATAACCCCTAAGGAAATAGAATCAGTCATTAAAAGTCTCCCAACCAAAAAACCCCCAGGACCAGATGGTTTCAATGCAGAATTCTACCAGATCTTCAAAGAAGACTTAATACCAATACTCTTTCAATTGTTCCACACAATAGAAGCAGAAGGAATATTACCAAACTCCTTCTATGAGGCTACAATTACCCTGATTCCTAAACCAAACAAGGATGCAACAAAGAAAGAGAACTACAGACTGATCTCCCTCATGAATATTAATGCAAAAATACTCAATAAAATACTGGCAAACAGACTCCAAGAACACAGCAAAACAATTATCCACCATGATCAAGTAGGCTTCATCCCAGGGATGCAAAGGTGGTTCAACATATAGAAGTCCATCAACGTAATGCACCATATAAACAAACTCAAAGAAAAAAACCACATGATCATCTCACTAGATGCAGAAAAGGCATTTGACAAAATCCAACACCCCTTCATGATAAAGGTCTTGGAGCGATCAGGAATACAGGGAACATACCTAAAAATAATAAAGGCAATCTACAGCAAGCCAACAGCCAACATCAAATTAAATGGAGAGAAACTCAAAGCAATACCACTAAAATCAGGAACAAGGCAAGGCTGTGCCCTCTCCTCATACTTATTCAATATAGCACTTGAAGTTCTAGCCAGAGCTATAAGACAACATAAGGAGATTAAGGGGATACAAATTGGAAAGGAAGAAGTCAAGCTTTCCCTATTTGCAGATGACATAATAGTATGCATGAGTGACTCCAAAAATTCAACAAAATAACTGATACAGCTTATAAACACCTTCAGCAACATAGCAGGATACAAGATCAACACAAAAAAATCAGTAGCCCTCCTATATACAATAGACAAACAGGCTGAGAAGGAAATCAGAGATACATCACCCTTTACAATAGCCACAAATGATATAAAATACCTTGAGGTTACTCTAACTAAGCATGTGAAGGACCTATATGACAAGAACTTTAAGTCCCTGAAAAAAGAAATTGAAGAAGATGTAAGAAAATGGAAAGATCTCCCATGATCATGGATAGGCAGGATTAACATAGTAAAAATGACGATCTTACCAAAAGCAATCTACAGATTCAACACAATCCCCATCAAATTACCAACACAATTCTTCACAGATCTTGAAAGAATAATACTCACCTTCATATGGAAAAACAAAAAAACCCAGGATAGCCAAAAGAATCCTGTACAATAAAACAACCTCTGGAGGCATCACACTCCTTGACTTCAAGCTTTACTATAGAGCTACAGTAATAAAAACAGTTTGGTACTGGCATAAAAACCAATATATGGACCAATGGAATTGAATTGAAGACCCTGACATTAACCTCCACACCTATGAACATATAATTTTTGACAAAGAAGCCAAAATGTACAATGGAAAAAAGAAAGCATCTTCAACAAATGGTGCTGGCATAACTGGATGTCAATGTGTAGAAGGCTGCAAATAGATCCATATATGTCACCATGCACAAAACTTAAGTCCAAGTGGATCAAAGACCTCAACATAAATCCAGTTACTCTGAACCTGATAGAAGAGAAAGTAGGAAGTAGTCTTGAATGCATTGGCACTGGAGATCACTTTCTAAATATAACACCAGTAGCACAGACACTGAGAGAAACAATCAATCAATGGGCCCTGTTGAAACTGAGAAACTTTTGTAGAGCAAAGGACATGGTCAACAAGACAAAGAAACAGCCTACAGAATGGGAAAAAGTATTCACCAACCCCACATCTGACAGAGGGCTAATAAACAGCATATATAAAGAACTCAAGAAATTAGACATCAAAATGCCCAACAGTCCAATTAAGAAATGGGCTATAGAACTAAACAGAGAATTCTCAACAGAGGAAGCTCAAATGGCTGAAAGACATCTAAGGAATTGCTCAACATCCCTAATTATCCAGGAAATGCAAATCAAAATGACTCTGAGATACCACCTTACACCTGTCAGAATGGCTAAGATCAAAAACACAGAAGACAGCTTATGCTGGAGAGGATGTGGAGCAAGGGGAACTCTCCTCCACTGCTGGTGGGAATGCAAGCTTGTACAGCCACTTTGGAAATCAATATGGTGCTTCCTTAGAAAATTGGGAATCCATCTCCCCCAAGACCCAGCTGTAGCACTCTTGGGCATATACCCAAGGAATGCTCAATCATACCACAAGGGCATTTGCTCAGCTACATTCATATCAGCATTGTTTGTAAATAGCCAGAACCTGGAAACAACCTAGATGCCCTTCAACTGAAGAATGGATAAAGAAAATATGGTACATATACACAATGGAGTACTACTCAGCAGATAAAAACAATGACATCATGAGGTTTGCAGGCAAATGGATGGATCTAGAAGAAATCATCCTGAGTGAGGTAACCCAGACTCAAAAAGACAAACATGGTATGTACTCACTCGTAGTAGGATACTAGATGTAAAACAAAGATGACTAGACTGCTACACAACTCCAGGGAGGCTACCTAGAAAACAGGACTCTAGGAAAGACACAGGGATTGCCCAATGACAGAGAAATGGATGAGATCTACATGAACAACCTGGATGATGGTGGGAGTAATGAAGGGCAAGATTTGAGGGAAAGAGAGCTTAGGGGAGCAGGAGATCCCAGCTGGATCAAGAACAGAAAGGGAGAACAAGGAATAATAGACCATGATAAATGAAGACCACATGAGAACAGGAAGAAGCAAAATGCTAGAGAGGTCCCCAGAAATCCACAATGATACATCCACTGTAGACTCCTGGCAATGGTCAAGAGAAAGCCTGATCTGACCTAGTCTGGTGATCAGATGGCCAAACACCCTAACAGTCGTGCTGGAACTCTCATCCAATAACTGATGGAAGTGGATGCAGAGATCCTCGGCAAGACCCCAGGTGGAGCTCCAGGAGTCCAATTGTCGAGAGAGAGGAGGGACTGTAAGAGTGTGAATTGTTGAGACCAAGATTGGAAAAGCACAGGGACAAATAGCCAAACTAATGGAAACACATGAATTATGAACCAAAAGCTGTGGAGCCCCCAACTGGATCAGGCCCTCTGGATAAGTGAGACAACTGAGTAGCTTGAACTGTTTGGGAGGCACTCAGGCAGTGGGACCCGGACCTGTCCTTAGTGCATGAGCTGGCTGTTTGGAACCTTGGGCTTACACAGGGACACTTTGCTCAGCCTTAAAGGAGGGGACTGGACCTGCCTGTACTGAATCCACCAAGTTTAAATGAATCCCCAGGGGAGTCTTGGCCCTGGAGGAGATGGGTATTGAGGGGAGGGGCTGGGGGGAAGGTGGAAGTGGGGACGGGAGTGGGGAGGACAGGGGAACCCATGGCTGATGTGTAAAATTAAAACACAAATATAATACTTAAAAAAGGAGAAAAAAAAGATTTGAAAACTTAAATAGAGGCAATAAAGAAGATGCTGGAAATAGAAAATCTGAGTAAATGAACAGGAAACTACACATACAAGCATAACCAACAGAACGCAGAAGATAGAAAAGAGAATCTCTGGCATTAAAGATACAATAGAGGAAATAGATTCATCAGTCAAAGAAAACACTAAAGCCAAGAAAGTCTTAACACAAAACATCCAGGAAATTTAGGTCACCATGAAAAGACCAATCCTAAGACTAATAGAGACAGAAGAAGGAGAAGAATACCAACTCAAAGGCACAAAAAATATATTCGACAAAATCATAGAAGAAAAATTTCTCAACCTAAATGCCTACGATGGTACAAGAAGCTTTCAGAACACTAAATAGACAGTGGGGGGGTGGCAGTGCTGGAACCCCCTTGCCATATAATAATCAAACCATTAAACATACAGAATAATAAAAAAAATTGAGATGCAAAGGAAAAAGGCCAATTAACATATGAAGGCAGAACTATCAGAATAACATCTGATTTTTCAAAGGAGACTCTGAAAGCCAGAAGGTCCTAGATAGATGTTATGCAGACACCAAGAGATCATGGATGCCAACCCACACTATTATATCCAGCAAGACTTTCAATAGCTATAGGTGGAGTAAACAAAATATTTCATGATAAAACCTGATTTAAATAATACCTGTCCATAAATTCAGCCCTACAGAAAGCACTGGAAAGAAAAATCCAACCTAAAGAAGTTAGATACAACCATGAAAACACAGGCAATAGATAATCCCGCTCCAACAAATACCAAAGAAGGGAAACACACAATACTACCAACAAAAAATAACAGGAATTAATAACTGGTCATTAATATCCATTAATATCAATTGTCTCAATTCATCTATAAAAAGACACAGGCTGATAGAATGGATATGAAAACAGGATCCATCCTTCAGCTGCATACAAGAAACATACCTCAACTTTAAAGACAGACACTACCTCAGAACAAAAGGCTGGGAAAAGACTTTCCAATCAAATGGATTTAAGAAGCAAGCTGTTGTATCTATCCTAATATCTAATAAAATAGACTTCAAACTAAAATCAATTGACAGAGATCAGGAAGTACATTACATACTTATCACAGGGAAAACCCACCAAGATGAAGTCTCAATCTTGAACATTTATGTCCCAAATACAAAGGCACTCACAGTTGTAAAAGAAACATTACTAAAGCTTAAATTGCACCTCAAACTCCACACACTAGTAGTGGGAGATTTCAACACCCCATTCTCATCATTGGTTAGATCTGCCAGACTGAAACTTAACAGAGAAATAAGGTAACTAACAGAAGTTATGACTCAAATGGACTGAATAGATATTTACAGAACTTTCCACCCTAACACAAAAGAATATACCTTCTTTTCAGCACTCCATGGAACCTTCTCTAAAATTAAACACATGCTCAGTCATAAAGCAAATCTCAACAGGTACAAAAAAATTTGGAATAACTGCCCATATTCTATTGGACCACCATGGCTTAAAGTTAGATTTCAACCGCAACAAGACTTAGAGAAGGCCTACAATTTCATGGAAATTGAATAATGCTCAAATCAATCACCAATGGGTCAATGAAGAAATAAAGAAAGAAATTAAAGATTTCCTAGAATTCAATGAAAATGAAAGTACAACATATCCAAACTTTGGGACACTATGAAATCAGTGCTAAAAGGAAAATTTATAGCACTAAATGCCCACATAAAGAAGATGTAGAAATTTTACACTTGCAACTTAACAGCACACCTGAAAGCTCTAGAACAAAAAGAAGCAAACTCACCCAGAAGGAATAGACAACAGGAATTAATAAAATTGAAGGCTGAAATCAATAAAATAGAAACAAAGAGAACAATACAAAGAATCAATGAAGCAAAGAGTTAGTTCTTTGAGAAACTCAGCAATATAGACAAGCCCTTATCCAGAATAACCAAAAGGCAGAGAGAGCATCTAAATCAACAAAATCAGAAATGAAAAGGGAGACATAACAACAGACAATGAGGAAATCTAGAGAATCATCAGGTCATACTTCAAAAACCTGTACTCCACAAAATTGGAGAATCTGAAAGAAATGAACAATTTTCTGGATAGGTACTCCATACCAAAGTTAAATCAAGACCAGTTAAACTATTTAAATAGACCAATAACCCACAAGGAAAGAGAAACAGTCAATAAAGTCTTCCAACCAAAAAAAAGCCCAGGTCCACTTGTTTCAGCACAGAATTCTACTAGATTTTCAAAGAAGAGCTAATTCCAATATTCTTCAAATTGTTCCACACATTAGAAACAGAAGGAAAATTTCCAAACTCTTTTTACGAGGCTACAGTTACCCTGATACCCAAACCACACAAAAATGCAACAAAAAAGAGAATTACAGACCAGTCTCCCTCATGAACATTGATGCAAAAATGCTCAACAAAATATTGCAAAGTGAATTCAAGAACACATCAAAAAAATTATCCGGGCTGGCAAGATGGCTCAGAGGTTAAGAGCACTGGCTGCTCTTCCAGAGGTCCTGAGTTCAATTCCCAGCAACCACATAGTGGCTCACAACCATCTGTAATGAGATCTGATGCCCTCTTCTGGTGTTCTGCGATGTATACATAATAAGTAAATCTTAAAAAAAAAAAAAAGTTTAAAAAAAATTATCCACCATGATCAAGTAAGCTTCATCCCAGGGATGCAAGAAAAGTCAACATACGAAAATCTGTCAATGTAATACACCATATAAACGAACAAATAAAAAAACCCACATGATCACCTTATGAGATGCTGAAAATGCCTTTGACAAAATCCAACACCTCTTTGTGATAAAGGTCTGGAGGTATCACGATCCCTGACTTCAAGCTCTTCTATAGAGCTACACTACTGGCATAAAAACTGACATGTGGGACCAATGCAATTGAATTGAAGACCCTGACATTAATCTGCACATGTATGAACACCTGACTTTTTACAAAGAAGCCAAAACTGTACAATGGAAAAAAGAAAGCATCTTCAACAAATGGTGCTGGCATAACTAAATATTGAGGTTTTTGATCAACTTGGGTTTGAGTTTTGAGCATGATGACAGATATGGATCTATTTGCAATCTTCTACATGTTGACATCTAGTTATGCCAGCACCATTTGTTGAAGATGCAAATAGATCCATATCTGTCATCATGCACAAAACTCAAACCCAAGTTGATCTAAAACCTCAACATCAGACAATAAGATTCTTCTGCAAGGCTATAACCAGCTTGTTAACTCATTTAAAAAATATTCTAAGATATACAAATTTAAATAAGTCATAAAGCTTTAACTATGGTCTAAAGCAAGGTCTGAGGATATAAAATCTAATAAGCTATGAAGATCTCCAAAAATGATTTAAGATATAAATACAAGTTATAAAGATATAAATAAATGATTTAGATTATAAGAAATGTTTCAGATTGCTCTCCCATTCTATGATATAACAGTTCATATATTTAGATGGCAACTAAAATAAATCTAAAATGTTGAACTTGTGACTGAACAGTAAGTAGTCATTGCTTTACCAACTTATCAGAACTTGATTAAATGTTAAGCTCTGAACTGTTATATCAGGAGGGTCACTGGGCCTAGGCCTGCCCTAATCCCCAAAGGCCACCTGGGCCATGTCCAAAGTGCCATCAAGAAGGACATTGAGCTGTTGACTATACCTGTGTCCCTTGTGGCATAGGGACATCACCCCAGACCACCCTCTAGCCAACCTTTTAGGCCTGGCCATGGACAACTGAAGAGGTATGGGCTCCCTTGGCCTGACCACTGTCGTCTCCGACAGGGAGCCCCAGGTTGTCATCATGGTATCAGGGTAGTCCATCTCTTTCCTCCTGGACATTGGGGCCACTTACTTGGTCCCGATGGAGTTTGGGGGACCCACCTCTCCTTCTTGCTTCTTTGCTGTCCTTACCAACCTCACCAGACCCCACCACTCAATTGCATTTTCACTGTCTTTCCCCTCACTCGTGCCTTCCTGATGGTGCCGACTTGTCCGGTCCCCTTACTGGGAAGAGATCGTCTAGCTAAAGTGGCAGTCTCTATTTCTTTTGCTCCCCCCATTCACCTGACCCCAAGCTTACCAACAGCTCCACTCCTCTTCCTAGCCGCTCAACCTACTGGTTCCAACACAACATGTCATTTTATTTGTCAGCCTCCCAGGTAGACCCCCAAGTCAGGGGTACCCCAAACCCCTCTGTTGCTAAACACCATTCCCCCATCATCATCTAATTACAGGACCCTGCTCCCTTAAGTTTCAGGGGACTCTGAGATCAACTGCTTTGTCCCCAGTTCCAGAAGAATGAGCCTTCACTCCAGTAGCCATGCTCTACTCTACTGGATTGAGAGCCTCATGTGGAGGTGGATACTTCCCTTCCTGACTTTTTCTTCATGTTCTTCTGTCTCTACTAATTCCACCCTGCTCTATCAATTTTTTCTGCATGTTTCTCCAATGACATATTCAAAGATATCTAATCAAACAATTAATCAGCTCTTGTTCCAGGACTACCAACCATTAGCCACAGAGCTGGAGGAGAATGACTACTAAATATGCCCAGGTGCTGAGAACCAAGAGCACCCTGTCGATATCTATGCTTCCAGCCAACAGGAAGCAGTCTAAAAAAGCATGATGCCCCCATCCCTGCCTCACCCCTACCCACCCCTTCCTATTTTCTCTCATCTTTTATAATGAACCAAAGGGAGGAATGTTGTCATTCAGGCATTTACACTGGTCTGCCCTAGGGGACCTAGCAGCAGCAACAGCAACCTAGATGTGATACTGTAGCTACCACAACCACAGAGTAGAGCTCTCTCCCTATGTACATGCACTATATCCCTTTAGAAAGCAAGCCCTTCTCACCCCTCTGTCTCTTCCTTCTGCCCTCACTGTACCACACTCCCAATAAACCTCCCAAGTGAGCTCTGTTGCATGGTGTGGCTTTGTGGTGCCCCTTGGCTCCAACCCGCCAAGTTTACCTTTCGAAGTTAAACTATTACAGGGGGAGGAGAGAAAGGGATACCTTTAGAGTTAAGTGGGCACATTCAGCAAAGAGGTCAGCAAGCAGCCACATGGCAACAAGAGGGTGACTTTAGAGAGTGAATGAGAAAATCCAAAACACCAGAGGACCTTGCTCAGACTATGGCCGGTATCAAAAGAGATGGAAATGAAGAGAAGGAAGTGGGGTGACTTACTTAACCAAGCTGGGTGACTGCAATGATGATAGGGAGGCCCTCCTGTCCTGACTCCACTCCGTGCTTGCTCAGACAGTTCTCAACCTCTACCCCTTCTCCCAACAGTCACTCCTGCTTCAGCAATACATTTGAGATTTCCATGTCCTTGACTGTGGTCCAGATGTCTTAACCAAAAATAATTGGCATGTTATGTCTAAAATAATTACTATTCTCTGTCAGATGAAAGTTTCAAGGTTACTCTGACCACCATCTAACTCTGATTTAAATTATGGTCTTTGTGGGTTTTGCCTTTAAAAACTCTGTTTCCCTGAGCTTAGCCACCAAGAGACTTTCAGAGGCACAAGTGGCCCTAGGTCTGGCCATTATTTAAAAGGACTTAAAACTTCTAATTAGCTTAATTAGCATGATTATCATATCTACCATGTGGATCATTATATGGTGTGGCTGGGTAAACAAGTACACCAAGAACAGAACTTCTGGGAAGGAAAAATATACTAGCTCATTAACAGGATAATTATTCCTCCCACATGCTTATGTTTTAAGTTTTTATTATTGAGAGATCTACAGAACAAAAATACCTCTAAGCTGTAAGCCCCACTTGCCCAAGGACAGATAACTTTGTGGAGTGCTGGGGATTGTTCATGTAAGATTATAAGCCACATGTTTTCACTCCAGGAAATAAGGTGAGTTGCTCCAGCTGCACAGGATGTGATTGACCACATATAGGCGGGAGGTACATAGCCAGGAAGGATATCAGGATGAATGTTTGCCTCCAATTGGATGAAGGTGGGAAGTAGGTAGCCTTGTGGGTTTTGCTTTTATCAGCACCTGACTAAGCCACTCTCTGGGAGTCCTGGCTATGGTCCTGGCCAGTATTTAATAAAGCTTCCTTCAAACTTGGCTAAAAAAATTTGGTAGTGATCTTATTCTTGTCCAGTGGGATTAACACATGCTTCCAGCCACAGCCTCATATGCCACACAGGGCAGAGAGGACAAGGGACCAGGAGCCATAGCTGTGTGTATATTTCTACTCTTGTTTAAGGTATTATGTTTGCACAGCTCATTTAAAATTGTAATGGATAATTAAAAATAGATTAATAATTAGTCATCTATGATAATCATACTCATAGCCATGTTAGGGAAGTCTTCTAAGTATACACAGAGATATTTCAGCTTTGCTAGTTAAAAAAAAAGGTTTCCGGGCTATGCGCTGCTTTGATAGAACTGCTTCTGATAGTTGATGATACACATGGCTCCAGACCCAGAGCTGGCAGTAAACTGTACCACCATCACTTTGGGAAGCTGAGGTGGGCAGAGCCAGCACGCACAGCAGCGTTTCAGTCTTACAAAGATGGATATTACACAGAGAATCTGGTTTGTGTTGTCTTTGGGATTTTTAAGTACAGAAAAAAATTTGATTGTAAAAGCTGTTGAGATAAGCAAATATGTAAATTTTAAAGGTACCTTGACTTTAAAATTTGGATATAAGGATATGTTGCTTTGGAAAAGAGTCTCTGCTTTTATTTCCACAGAAAGCAAGAGGCTATGGATTTGTTCCAGATTAAGATACATCAGGTTTGACCAGCCAAGACCCCTGAAAGACACCATGGCCCAATGACACCATGGCCCAGATGATCCAACATCCAGAATGGTTTCAAGGCAACTGGCTCAGAGGTTCACCCTCATGGACTACTCCATAATCCTAAAATTTTCTTTATGTCTCCATAAGATACTGCACCCGCCTCCAGCAGGAAGTAGTAAAAAAAAAAAAAAAAAAAAAAAACTACGCCAAATTCCCAAATATATCAAGCTGGCTTTGGAGATGGAATTGGTTCACTCCTTCTCTAAACCCAGACATATTGATTTTTAAAAACAAAAGGTTAAGAGATTCTTATGTCCCAAATCAAAACAGCCCTCTGGTATGGGACAAAGAAAAACCAATATTTTTAGTTAAATCAGGTTGATCAGGTTGATTATAAATGTGATCTCTTTCTAAAGAAGAAAAGTTGATATGATATAGATATAATAGGATGAAAGGTTAAATTAAAGAACTTAATTTTAAAGAGCAACAATTTGTTTAAAATGTTTTACATTGGTATAGATTTTAATCTATTGATACAAACTTAAAGTTAATTTTGTTATACTGTATATATATTTCTACTCTCGTTTGAGTATTATGTTTATACAACTCATTTAGATTGTAATGGATAATTAAGAAATACAAATCAATTAGTCTTCTATGATAGTCAAACTTATAGTTATGTTGTTTTCTAGGTATACATAGATATATTTCAGATAGACAGGTAATCCTCAAACACTTCAAAGGTCTACAGAATATGGCATTTAAAATATTTTTAAAATTTAGACTTTCTAGACAGTGAGACATGTCTGCTCCTGGCAGCACCAATTTACTTCAGAGAGGAGGATGGGCATTGAAAACATTTCATGTGGAATTTATCTTCACCTTGGCAAAAATAGCCATTTGGGCAAGAAACTGTTCTTGCATGGACTGCTTGATCGACTGGACATACAGGACCCATAGAAAGGTTACCACTGAACTTTGCTTGACAAAATGGTCCTTCAGGTTCCTGCTTCGCAGAGGAAACTGCCAGACATTCTACAGGACACTGAAAAAAATGACCAAGAGACTCTAGCCCTGTGGGCTGAAGACAAATGCCCCAACTTTACAAAGGAACATTAGGTGACTGTTCAGGCTGCCAGCTGTCTCTGTCTACCCTACAAGACTCCCGAAAGTTGCTTGCATCCTTCTCTTGCTTCTCAGGTAATATTATATCCTTCTGAGGTCTTTGATGTGGTTGAAGACTAGATAGTTATAATTTCCTCAGTTATGATAAAAGATAAGTTAGATATAAAACCTTAGACTCACAAATATAAGATAGATAAGATATCTTCTTTAATATTGTATCTGTAATTCTTGCTTGATAATTGTTTTGTTGTCTAAAATTTTACTATGTAAAAGTTAAAACCTTGCTTTTTGAAACAAAGAAAAGGAGAAGTGGTGGGGGATGTTCTGTATGTCAAATGTGTTGCTCTGATTGGTTAAAATAAATAAAGTGCTGATTGGCCAGTAGCCAGGCAGGAAGGATAGGGTAGGCAGGAAAAGGAGGAGGAGAATTGTGGGAAGTGGAAGGCTGGATGGAGAGACACTGCCAGCCGCTGCCATGACAAGAAAGATGTAAGGTACTGGTAAGCCACGAGCCTTGTGGCAAAGTATAGATTAATAGAAATGGGCTAAATATAAGAGTAAGAGCTAGACAATGACAGGCCTGAGCTAATGGCCAAACAGTTTAAATAATATAAGTGTCTATGTGTTTATTTTATAAGTGGGTTGTTGGACTAACAGGGCTTGGCGGGGACTGGAGAGAAGGTCTCCAGCTACACTTTCAGCTCTTCCCACTTCTTCTTCTTCTTCAGATACTGACCCAAATCCCCACTTCTCCATTCATTCCACACAGATCCTCTCCCTGAGTCTGCCAGGTATGCTTTTTCCCTTTCCATCTCCCTTCGCAGCTGCCGGGATTTATAGCCTGCCTCTCCTCTTCTCCTTCTTCAGGCTCCATCAAATGATCTTTGAGTGTCCTGAGTCAGTCTCCCAATTTCTAGCAATGCTAAGGACACGTAGAAAGGAAGCTTGATCCCGCAGCAACATATACCATCCAGATACCTAATTCTACCGCACTGTTTTCAACAAAATATATTCTTGCTTAGCAATTTTTCTAATACCAAAATCATCCCATATTAGCACTGATTAAAAATAGTCATACATTTCAAGTAGACCAAGGCCCAGAAAACATGTGAAAGTATCTCTGCATGCGCGCCAATCCTAAAACTTTTTTTTTCCATTTTGTATTTTACATTTGCCTAGCAAAAAGCAGTTTTGAGATTTTTCTGAGTCATTTCATACAAGCTCATTTTAACATTTTAATCACCCTGTAAATAATTATCTCTCTGGTAAATCCTGAGAGATAATTTAAAAAACTAGATTTTTTTTCCTCAGCCATTTCCAGAATTGCTATTGGAAGACCTTGGATCCAAACCATTTCAAGGAAGTCAGCTCAAGATTACATTCAATCAGTTAACATTTTAAGATAAGGCTGTCCAGTAAAGCCAGTTCCTTTTATTGTTTCAAATTCAGATTTTTCTGAATCCTTGCATTTTAAACCAGACACTGAAGTGATGGCTCTTACATAGTCACCAAACACTCATATCTGAACACACATGCATGCACACATTGCAGCTGAAGAGATGGCTCAGCAGTTAAGAGCACGGGCTGCTTTTCCAGGAGACCCAGGTTCAATTCCCAGCATGCACATTTCCAGTTCAAGGAGATCTGACACCCTCTTCTGGCACCAGGCACAAAAGTGGTGTACAGACGTACATGCAGGCAAAACACCCATACACATACAATGAAAATAAATACATCTTCCAATACAATACACTCTCTTGCAAACTTCAAAAGTGGCATACCAATCATCGTGATTCTCAGTGTACGATGAATTTTAAAACCAGAAACTTGGCTGGGTGGTGGTGCACGCTTTTAATCCCAGCACTTGGGAGGCAGAGGCAGGCAGATCTCTGTGAGTTCAAGGCCAGCCTGGTCTACAGAGCGAGATCCAGGAAAGGTGCAAAGCTACAGAGAGAAACCCTGTCTCGAAAAAACAAACCAAAACAAAACAAACAACCCAAGAAAATTAAGAGTGAGGTGGACAGAGGTTTCTTACTTGGTTATTTCCGTGTGCTCCAGGGATAGAGATGGCTTCTGAGCTCCAGTGCTGTCTTCCAGACCACAGCAGGCTAGAATTCTCCCTTGGCCTACAGCCAAGACGACTGAGCATAGATATCCACGGACAGAGTAACAGGAGGCAGAGCAGCCTGGGCTGGAAGAGCCAAAGCCTGAAGAGATGTAACTGGCCTTGTCAGAAAAGATGTCTCAAAGAGACACGTGGCTACCCAACTATTAAGACAGTGCTCCCCAATAAAATAGTGGGTCCAGAAGAAATTGGAGCTGCCCCAGGAATCTCATGCTGGGAAGAAAAAAAAATTATCTCTGAAACCCTGGAGCCAAAAGGAGATGGAACTTGTTTGTCTCTGGGGAAGACTGACAGCTTCGCAGCCAGCCTGTGGGACTGGTGCTCAGACCACAGTGCATGGGGACCACCATCAGAGGCTCTGCTTAGATTTGTGTATCTCTTGTCTTCTGGTTAAACCTTACCCTCATGTGACTCCCATGACGGACTAGGGCAGTCACCGGATCCCTTTGCCCCTCTTTCCAGTGTGTCCCTACTGAATGAATCTCTTCTAGGTTTTTCATTCCTTTCACTGGTGTCCTGAGGACGAATGGTGAGCCTCGCTTTTTAGGGCTGCCAGGGCGCGGGCTCTGACCCTAGCCCCAGTAGTGATTTTGGTGAATCATCCAGGAGAAAAGACATATCTGGTGGGGAGGGTGTCTGTCTCTCACAGCAAGCTGGACCTGGATGGAAAAATGGGAGGGTCACAGCAGTTGCTGGGGTCCTCTTATTCCAGGGACATTTCCCTACCCTTCATGTCAGCCAGCATTTCTACCTCTGCTTGCTGAAACAGAACAGAGGTATTTGGACTCGGAATTCTGGAGAAAGTCTGATCTTTGGTAACCTCTCTCCATCAAGGCACTTCCCGCTTCACCTTCCTGATTTGTTTGTTTGGGGGTGGGGTGTCCCAGGGAGGTTCTTGTTGTTCTTGTTAGCTGCCAGGGTTCTTTTTGAAGCATTGTTGGTCACTACCATTTGGTGACTGGCTTGTTTGTTTGTTTTTGTTTTTGTTTTTGTTTTGTTTTGTTGTTCTGTTGCACTGTTTGGCTATCACTTCCTCTGCAGACAGGCCTTGTCAATTTGGAAGCTCGTTTAAGCTAGTCTGCAGCTCTGTTGAGCTCTCTCAGGCTCTGTTCTGCCATTAGGTTCTAAACAACCATTTGAGGTTTAGAAACAAAAGTGTGGAAGGGATAGCTGCCCCCAAGGAAACAATATGAAGTCCTTACTGTCTTGGAGCCCATGGGCTCTTAAGGGATGTGCGCAGCTGCACTGCTGAAGAGGTGTCAACATGGGCAAAGGGAGTTTTCAAAGCTGCCAGCCCCGCCCATTTCAGTCAAACACTTCCATCTCCTTCCTCTGCCAGTCACTGAACTCAAGCCATCTGCTCCTTTCTTAGTGAGACATTATGAATTCTGAAAGAGCATCTCCTTAGCCAGGACTTGTTTTATATATGGGGGATGACCAGGGATGTTCCCTAGAGATTAAGACACTAATCACATACCATATAATGACATGCTAGTCAAAGAAACACCACATCTACAACAGGGATCCTATATAATTACAATGGTTGAGAAACCTCTGTCACCTTGTGACTCAACTGTCCAGGGACAGCAAATCACGGGGTAATTATTATTATTATTATCATTATTATTATTGTGATATGACAACACCTACTCTATGGCCTGTTTTAGTGTTCTATTGCCATGAAGAGACACCATGACCACAGCAACTCTTATAAAGGAAAGGATTTAATTAGGTAGCTTGCAGTTTCATAGGTTCAGTCCATTACCATCATGGTGGGACATGGCTACATGCAAGCAGACATGGTGCTGGAGAAGGAGCTGAGAGTTTTACATCTGCTTGAGCATAGGAGAACTCACAAAGCCCACCCCCACAGTGACACATTTCCTCCAACAAGGCCATACCTACTCTAATAAGGCCATGCCTCCTCATAGTGCCACTCCCTATGGCTGCCATTTTCTTTCAAACCACAACATGGCCATATGTATCAACATGGTAAGCCCTACAATTATGCACAGGGTAAGGACACCATTTACTTTATGCATTTCATGGTTCATTGTGTAGAACCAAATAAGAGTCTAAAGTGACTATTACCGTTACTGTGTCTTCCAACTTAGTGAGGTTTTGTTAATCCTGCCTGCCATTCAAGAATAAGACCAATATCACAGTTTAAAGCCAAATTTGGAGCAAGCTTTACTTAAATACTAGCCAGGTAGATGAGCTCTGGCTAGGTCCATACCCAGATTCCTGGGAAATAGCCCAGCATCATAGTTTGTAGACTTAAGGAGGAAAACCCATAATTCATTGCATTTCCCATGAGGTCCAGTCAGGGGCAAGCATACATCTGACATATCTCTAGCCTGTGAACCTCCCACCCACATGTGATCAAGCACATCAGTGCAGATAAGTCAAACAAACTTGTTTAGGGGAATGAAAAGCATGTGGCTTGTTATCTCCTATAAACAATAGTCTCCTGCATTTCAGGAACTGTCTGTCCTTGGGCAAGGGGCTTGCAGATCAGAGGCATTTTTGTTTCATGGATCTCTTAGGCATAGTAATTAAAACTTAAAATGTAACATTGGCTCTCACAGTTTCCCACAAACAGTGGGCAGTGCCACCCTCTCCCATGTTTCAAGGCTTCTCTTGCTCCTTCAACATGTCCCATAGCTTTCCAGCTTGCACAAGAACATTGTACCAGTTCACCAGGAGCAAACTGGCTGTCAATGAATCCCAGATACGCCCTGTGGTTAAGTCATGTGTAATACAACACATTTCTGGACTAACCAATGCAGACACATGTTGTTTGAATATTAGATGGTCTTTTAATTAAAAACAAAACAAACAAAAAACAAAAAACAAACCACCCCCCCCCCAAAAAAAACTGAGCCAGATATCAGAGTGAAAGCTGAAAGATCAGAGAAGCAGAACAGCCAGCCACTAGTTCTTACCTCTATGAAATCCTCAGCCTCAAGAGAGTGAGTTCCTGTTTCCTCACGCCTTATATACCTTTCTCTGCCCTGCCATACTACTTCCTGGGATTAAAAGCATGTGTACTTCCCAAGCAAATACATGAGATCTCAAGTGCTGGAATTAAAGTGTGTGCCACCACTGCCTGATCTCTATGTCTAGTCTAGTGGCTGGCTCTGTCCTTTGATCCTCAGGCAAGTTTATTGGGGTATACAATATTATCACCACAAACAAGGGCTATCATGATCATATAGAATTATTAATAATTGAAAGTCATTGAGATGGCTTCTTTGTCGAAAGCAATGAGGAGTCATGTCACTGCTCTGAGAGATCAGGTGAGATCATGGTGGTGTCTCAGGTTGCCTGAGGTCTCCTCTTTTACAGGATCCTTTGCAATAGCAGATTGATTATATATATTTTTTAATTTTTCAAGACAGGGGTGCACTGTGTAGTCTTGACTGCCCTGGAACTCACTCTGTAGACCAGGCTGGCCTTGAACTCAGAGATCTGCCTGTGTCTGTCTCCCTTGGTGCTGGGATTTTTTTTTTTTTTTTTACTTATTTTTTATTTGAGGTTGGGAAGGTAGAGGCCAAGTTTATGTACACTACTAAGTAAGAACTTATTCCATTGATCTGACCTCTGGCCCTAAAGGGTTCTTCTTAAAAAATCTTCACATTTATACTTTAAAGACATTTTAATAATAACAGAATGTGGAAGGTGGAAGGAGGATTAGGAGTTCAAGGTAACCCTTGGCTACACAGAGAGACTGAGGCTGGCTTGGGCTCCCAGAGACCCTGTGTCAACAACCCCAATGACAGAAGGCTGGGGAGGTGGCTCAGTGGTTAAAGTACTTGTCACACAGGCCTGATGACTAAGTTCAATCTCTAGACCCTGTGTAAAGGTGGAAGGGGAGGACCTGCTTGTATTAGTTACTTCCTGCTGCTTCGATAGGCACTGCAACCAAGGTAACTTTCAGGAGGAAGGGTTTATTTGGACTTACGGTTCCAGAAGAGCAAGTGTACAGCCTGGCAGGGAGGCCAGCGGTGAGTGGCAGGTACTGCTGCAGGAGCAGGAAGCTGAGAGCACCAAGCAGAGAGTAGGAAGTAGGGAGAAGCCTACCCTCCCCCAGGGATGTACTTCCTCTACCAAAGCCACATCTCCTAAATTTCTCCAGACATCGCCACTGACTGGGACCAAATACTGGAGCCTCTGGGGAACAGTTCTCATTAAAACCACCACACCATACCGAACCGCACCGCACCGCACCACACCGCACCACACCGCACCGCACCACACCGCACCGCACCGCACCACACCGCACCGCACCACACCGCACCACACCGCACCGCACCGCACCGCACCGCACCGTACCACACCGCACCGCACCACACCGCACCGTACCGCACCGTACCGCACCGTACCGCACCGTACCGCACCATACCACAGAGTTTTCCTCTAACCCCCACATGCCTATAGGGACATGCACCTCCCCCATCATGTACACACACTAGTAATAATAGTGATGATAAGTTTTGAATTCCAGCTTGGCATCGTAGGCCCCCTGCAGTCCTAGCTCTGGGATGAGGAGACCGAAGCTCCCCACATTAAGCTGCCAGCTTAGACCGCCCAGTCAGCAAGCAGTGGGTTCAGCGAGAGACCCTGTCTCAAAGTATAAAGTGGAGAGCAATGGAGCAATGACCTTTCTCTGAGAGTATACATCATACCGTACATCATTATCTAGGTATAAAATTTCTTTAGCTCAAACTCCATCGATTACCTCACCCACCCAGCAAATAATGATTTTTCCAACACTGTAGGGCTAAGTGCACTTGAGTTAATAAGTAGCTGGGGATCCTTTCCAGGAGACACTGCCTAGTTACTTTTCACACAGCTATGACCAAATACCCGAAAGCCACTTAGGAGGAAGGATTTATTCTGATTCATTTTGGGGGTGCTATCCATCATGATGGGACAGGTGTGCTGGCATTCATGGTGCAGGACCCTCCTGCTGGGACTCCTCTCATCTCATTGATCAATAATCAGAGAACAAGGAATGCTGGTTTGCCAGAGTGCTGTTTTAAAATCATTTTTAGTTGATTCATATTATTTCTTGATTGATTTTTAATATTTATTTTGTGTGGAGATGGAACGAAGCCTTGTCATTGAGACGCATTCGCAACCTTGGTTTTTGTTTTCAAGCATGAAACACCTTTGGGGAGTGTTGTCTTATTTATTTGTTTGTTTGTTTGTGAGACTTACTATGTCGCTGCTCTTGAGCTTGTCCTCTGGCTCTGCCTCCAGGGCCTGAGATTGCAGCACACTGTGTCACCAGTCCAGGCTCTTGGAAGGCTGGGTTGTCCCCACCCTCCATACAATTCTATTCCCTCTCTTCCCAGGAAACCCATTCTCCCCCTTTCTGGAGGGCTGCCTTTCTTTGTTGGAGTGACTTCCCTGGGAGGCCACTGACTCTAGGTCCTGGCCGAGAGCCAAGCTGTTGGCTCTGAAGGCCAAGGGTTTGATAGCAATGCATTCTGGGCTGATTTCTGTCACCAAGGGACAATACCTGGGTCCTCAGACAAGTTCTGACACCAGAACCATGTGATAAAAGATCATAATCAGTTCCTAAGTGAGAACCAGCAGGCAGGAACCACAGGTTGCTCGCAAGCCTAGGGACATGTGATGGATGCCAAGGACTCACTGAGGTAGCTGCCTTTCAAGATTCCTCCCACTTCCAGGCCATGAGAGTCTCTGCTTACCAACTTACCAGGGAGTAAATATTGTGTCTAATATAGAGATATGCATAATTGCATAATATATAGTACACATATGTGTGCACACACGCACACATGTATGTCCTCACTGTGAAGTGAAGACATGTTTCATAATACATATAGTTAGGGGACTTAGCGATTGTGCTAACAGGACAATGTAACAGCACGTTTACACAACCTTATGGCACCTGGCCTCTAACCACTGTATATTGATTGATGCCTGTTGCTCCTGAAGCCACCATGCAGAAAATATAATTAAATGGTGCACTAGAGATAATGCAGTGAGACATGGGGCACACCGCAGCACACTACCTTACAATTACACAGTGTGTACAATGAGGTGGCTGAACTGGAGCCTTGGGATGCTAGGCAAGGCTTCTAGCCTGAGGCACATGGACAGTCTCTGTGATCTATTGTTTAATAAGGGAACACTCTGGGAAATGACAGCATGAAGCGCTGCGAACGCACAGCTTGGTGTTACCACCCCAGACTGTGCCTCACGGCACGTGATTGTCTGCTGTAGGGTTGCACATCTGCTCACACCAGCATCCCTTCAGACATTGTGAGGATACATGTGCTACCACGGTGTTTGGCCATAGGAATGCTTCAGCTCCTTTATAATCTTACAGGACCACTGTTCTCAGAGTTGCTCTCGGGGATACACGCGAGTATATGCAAAACACCCCAAACTCCCTTTTCTTTTTTCCTCTCCCTCTTTCCTTTGACAGGGTGTTACCTTACAGCCCAGGCTGGCCTCATCCCTGTAACTCCTGCCTCAGCCTCCTGCATGCAGGTTACAGGTGTGTCCTGCCATGCCTGGGCACCTCAGTACTCTTTGGCCTCAATTGCCCCCTCTATGAATTGAGTACCCTGTCTTACTTTTCTCCAGGCAGGTGGTGTCCCAAGTGAAGACTATGTTTTCTAACCCTGACCCAGGCCCAAGGAAGCCAAAAGTGGGAACCCCAGGCACAAGCATCAAGATGGAAAATCACAGAGGTCAACATGGAGGTCAGCACCTGGCAAGTGCTTGACGATAGTATGGCTCACCAGGCCAGAGGTTAGGGGCTGGGTCCTGGTATAGGTCTGCCCATATTCCTGCATGCCTGTGGTAAGGCCTTCTCACCTGGCCCAGTTACCGCATCTGGCAGCAGGTGGGATGGCAGCGGGCGGGGGTGGGGGGGGGGGTGTGTCCTTCTTAATATGGCAGCCATGGGCTCTGGTTGGCTGAGTGTCTTCCTCACTGGACTGTGGATCAGACCTTTGTAGTTGGAGAGCTTCTCTCCAGGTGCCACCAAGCCCCCGCAGTACCACAACCCACGTATAAAATAATCATTCAGACGTTTATATTACTTATAAACTGTATGGCTGTGGCAGGCTTCTTGTTATCTACTTCTTTTATCTTAAATTAGCCCATTTCTATTAATCTATACTTTGTCATATGGCTCGTGGCTTACCAGTACCTTACTTACATCTTTCTTGTCATGGCAGAGGCTGGCAGTGTGTCTCCCCCAAGCCTTCCACTTCCCACAATTCTCTTCCTCCTTGTCCCGCCTACCCTATCCTTCCTGCCTGGCTACTAGCCAATCAGCCCTTTATTTTAACCAATCAGAGCAACACATTTGACATACAGAACATCCCACAGCACTTCCCCTTTTCTTTTTTTTCAAAAAGCAAGGTTTTAACTTTTATATAGTAAAACCAGCTGTCTCTGTCTACTCTTGCAAGATTCCCAAAAGTTGCTTGCATCCATCTTTCATTTCTCAGGTACCATTATATTCCTTCTCTGGTCTTTGATGAGATTGAAGACTAGCAACTAGCAGTTATAATTACAACTATATATATATATATATATATATATATATATATATATATATTATTACATATATAAAATATCTTAGATAAAACATATTAAGTATTAGATTCAGGTTCTTTAGGACACCTTTTGGAATGATCTTTGTAACATGCCATTTACCCACACTCTAGACTTCTCTGGATTTTAGTGTGTGTTTCTTGCTTGATATTGTTTGTAGTTCCATCTTATGTAAGTCATTATCCCTCATTACTCCTGGACAATATTTGATAACCATCCCTTTGTATATAGTCTTGTATTAGGTTAGAACCTTCTTATTTAGACAAAAGGGGGAAATGTAGTGGGTAGCCATTCCGACTCCCATTAAGGCTTTGGTAATGGTCACGCCTACAAGGCGGGGCTGAGAGAGGACCCTGAAGACCCGAGATCCGGATTTGCTGGCTCTCTTGGTTCCAGGACCCTGGTCGCTGGAGGTAGACCGAGCAGAGTTCTCCAGAGAACACCGCCGGACTGCAACACACCTTTCCCAGACCCTGTTATCTGTCCCTTAATTTGTGAGTTACCCCACAAAATAAACCTCCCTTTTTAACTTCGTGGAGTGGCCTTAATAATTTCACCAATAGTCCTTGGTGCCCCTCGACACCCAGATGTCGCTGTCTCTGCCCTCCTCCTCAGTTCCAGCCAGGGCTGAGAATGGTCTGTGCTCCTGGGCCTCACGAAGGAGAGGACACTTTCCATCCCATGCCTGCCTGTGGCGGCCTTGGCTGCAGTTCCAGACAAGGCCACCAAGAGGCCAAGCTCTGAGCCTCTGGAACACCAGACGCAGGTGGAGAACAGATGAGACATCTTCTGTCACCTCCACAGATCCAAGTCCTCACCTAAAGAACTTCTCAAGCTTTGCACCCGCTGTTCCCCTAACTATCAACGCCCTCCCTTTTATCGGGCTGTTGATCCCCTACCCGCCCTACAAGATCCAGTGCAAAAACTGCTCCAAAGCCAATCTGTGCCGTGGCACAAATTACCCGGAATCATCTCTCTACCTCTGTTCCTCATGTTTGACTCACTTCCGTGCTTTTGTTGTATCTTTATATCCCTCTGCCTTGCGTGAAAGGGACAAGCCGGGAAGTCATTGCTGGGGCCTGCCTGTCCCAAGCTCCTTGCTTGCGGGCACCTCTCCCCAGCTCCTAGTCCCCCAACATTCATTCCCACTTACTCCTCTGCAGAAACCAGGACGCCAGGATCAGAAGGCCCAAAGACCCAAGAGTCTAGAGCACAGAGTGAACTGCGCTCCCCGGCGAGGCCAGCCAGGCGTGGAGACAGGTGCGCACCGGAGCGCACAGCCTGCAAGTGGCAGTGGGCATCGCCACGCGGTCAGGGAGTCAAGGACTCTGGGTGTCCCCACAGTGGCTTCCTGGGTGCCCACCCGGCCGCATCTCCCAACCCAGGTCTCTTGAATTCCGGGAGCGGGGAGGGGGAGGCGGGGTGGGACCCCCTCGACCCGCCCTAGGTCCGCCCTCGAGGCGCCGAAGCCTCAGCCCCGCCCTCCACCCCGCCCCCTCCCGGGTCCTTAGGTCCCCGCCGGCAGCCCGCACCCTGCGACAGGTGAGCGCGACGCAGTGGAGCGCGCTCGGGCCCCAGTGTCCTCACCATGGGCAACAGCGAGGGCCGCAGCGACTTCGAGTGGGTCTACAGCGACCAGCCACACACGCAGCGGCGCAAGGAGATGCTCGGTGAGCGCGTGCGACCATAGCCGGGGACCCAGGGGCCGCAGCGGGATGGGGGGACAGTAGGGGAGCTGATCAGCACGTGCCGCGGCTTCTTCACCCACAACCAATAGGCACTTGCTGTGCGCAGACCCCCTTGCGTCTCGGCCAAGCCTGTCCACGGGGAATACGCGAGCTCGGGCGATACACCCTCTCGGGAAGCGCGAGACCCGAGGATCCCAGCGGTAAAATGCGGCTCTCCTGCAGCAGACCGCCGAGAGGTCATTTCCCTGGGTGGGCCCCATCCTGCGGACTCCACGAGATTGACTGACAGGCGTCTCGGGCTCCGCAGGTGGAGGGTGCGTGATAGGAGTGCCTTCTTCCTATCCCCATGCCTCCCTGCGTCCGGATGCTTCTTGCAACTCTTACTTCCCCCAGCTCACTTTGGAAACTGTCTCATCGGATTGGCGGTGCTGTTTCCCGTGGGTTTAACTGACATTTACTCGATGATCGGCTTCCGTTTTCCTCGCCGGTGGTATCCCGGCTGGTGTCCAGGTCTCTAGCTGTCTTTGGCCAGGTCTTGACCTGTTGGGTCTTTTTCTTAGGGTTTTTATTTTTGACATCTTCCTGACGTGCGCCTAACTGTGGAGCTTCTGACTTTTACATCTTTCAAACTCGGGGTGCACCTGGGCTGCTGTAGCTGCAGTTTAGGGGCTCAGGGCCTGGAAATTGTCCTGTGGGTTTGTATCTTGTGGTTGTCTCCGACACATCTGAGTAGGCCATCCTCCCTTCTTGTGTGAACTTGGCAGGCACTCCTGCCACAAGAGGAGGGCAGGTGCCTTGGCTGAGGCGCTGATGGTGCTAAGGCTAGAGCAGGAGCCCCCTAGCCCCTCCGCTTGCCCCCCATCTTCTCTTCCTGAGTTCTCCGGGCATCAGGCCTTAGGTAGAGAGGACCTGTGAGCAGAGACACACATGGCAGCTGTGTGTCCCTGCCCACAGGTGCTCATGGAGTCCAGGCAGACTGCACCTGTAAACCAACCCCCCCCCCCCCCCCCCCCCCCCCCCCCTCGCCCCCACGCCTGTGTCCCCGCCCCCATCTGTAAAATGGTGTGGTTGCTGCCTGCCTGGTAGAGAGAATAAGGCAGGCTCCCTGAGGGATGAGAGCCAGTAAGGTTGTCTGGGACTCTGGTATACATGGCAAGGACCTCCCTCCCTCCTCGATGCACAAGTGGGCTTCAAACTTGTGATCCTGTTCTCTGCCTTCCTAGCACTGGAATTACAGGCACTTACCACCACACCCAGAATTTATGGGGTGCTGGGGAATCAACCCAGGGCTTTGCACACACTAAGCAACCCTCTACCAGCTGAGCCACAGCCCAACCCTAAACATCTCTAACCAGAGAAACCATGGATGCTGGAACACATCCTGATTTCCTAGAGAGATTGGTGGGGGAAAGGCAGCAGGGCAGAGGCCTTGGGGAGTTGAGGGGGGACACTCTGGCCCAGGTACAGCAAGAGAGCTGTTATCTTCAGGGAGCTTCACGGATGCCCCTGGTCTGGGGACTGTGGCTTCCTGATACCTGCCCAGTTTGTGCTGGTGACTTGGGATGTGTGTTCTTCTATCTGCTTAGGTTCTGGTCTTTCCTGCATTGACCAACCTCCAACCTCCAGGAAGCACTCCACCCCACCCCACTGGCTGCTCTGACGTCAGGTGCAGGCTCTCTCAGCTCTGCCTCTCCAGCTCCATTGCCCAAGCTCTGGGCTCAGCAGCAGCAGTTTAGTGGCTGGCAGGAAGGCAGATCCCATGGTCAGGATTCCAAGAGTCACTTGTGAGTTAAGGGTGAGTCAGTTGAAGCTTGGGCAAGAGAGAAAGCTGAAGGTAAAGCCTTCCTTAAGAAGCTGTGGTTCAGATTTGGGAGGTGATGTGTGAAGCATTCAGACCAGGATCCCCACAGACAGAAGCTGTTATCATTTTCAACCTCCCGCAGAGAGGGCTGGCAACTCACTGAGGATGGAGTGCAGAAGCCCCCATCGCTTCTTCCCCCAGCCTCGGGGGAATCCTGCACACAATTGCTGTCTCTTTTCAGAAGTCAAGTGTCAATCAGAGATGAGGAGTGATTTGCCCTGTGCCGAATAGTCCAGAGGCCACTGAGGCCTGGATTGCTCAGGTCCATTTGTAGTTCATACAGCTGGCTGGTAGCTACATCAAGCTCTGGGCCTGACAGGTGTTCGGTTAAGACTGTAATCTCCCAATCAGCTCCCAGGAAGTCATTGCTAGGAGTTGGCCCCAGGTATTCTGCGATAAGACCAAAGTCCACCCCTTGTTGCTGCCTAGGATGAGGACATGTTCTCCTGGCACAGTCCTAAGAAAAAAAAGGTTCATGGTAGTGTCTCAGGCCAGGGTAGGCAGGAAGCTGATCCATTACACACTGAGCCAGGCCCAGGAACACAAGCTTGGGTTTTGTTTTGTTTTGTTTTTAAATAAATAGCTTTGTAGTTTTGTTTGCTTTTTAAAAACATATGAAAGCAAGGTACGTGTACACACACACACACACACACACACACACACACACACACACGGGAAACCAGGAAATAAAAGTCAGTGGTTGGATTGTTTGCTTAGGAGAGGCCAGGCTGTGACTTCTCTTGGTGGCGATGGCCTTTGGGAAGATCAGAAGACCCAAATGCCGCCAGAGAGTCTAGGGCACAGAGTGAGCTGCCAGGGGAAGGCGAGGCTTTGGTCACCCAGCCAGGGACATGCAGACTCCAGGGTGACTGGCAGGAAGCCTGCCTCTTGCTGGGCTATGCAAGGATCTGGTTGAGTCTATAGTCTCCTCTGCCAGGCAGGGTCTGAGATTACAAGAGAGGGGTCTGCCTGCCTTCCTGCCCATCTGTGTGGCTAACTTCAGTACCAGAGTCTCCTTGGGGGCCCAGTGTTTTTTGCCCAGTTATAGGACCATAGTTTTGTGGTCAGAGGTAGTGTTGTGCTGAGGGGCAGGCATGTATAGTGCTGCGCTAGGCAGGAATAGGAAAATGGGATGTGGGGATCGGGCCCCCGCAATGCAGGAGGTGGTGGCCCTGATGTTCCAGTGCTGAACTCTGGCCTCTGCTCTGGCCTATTAGAGATACCCAGACACTGACCCTGCAACTCTTCTCTGTGTTTTGCCTTCTTCCCAATCTGGAAGGCCCAGGCAACTTCCTGGCCTTTGTAAGCATTGTTCTGTGCTGGCCTGATTATTTTTGTGGCGCTGGGGATGGAACTTAGGACCTGGCATACACTAGGCCGACACCAGGACCCTCCCATCCCCAGCTAGACATCTTCTCCTTCTCCTCCCTCCTCCTTTTTTGGTTTTTAAGACAGGGTTTCTCTTTGTAGCTTTGGCTGTTCGGGCTGGCCTCAAACTCAGAGATCCACCTGCTTCTGCCCCCCCAGTGCCAGCTAGGTTTAGTTTTCTTCCCTTTTTATCAACTGACTTAGTGTGTATTCTTCAGGTCTTAGCTTCAAATATTCCAAAGAAAATTCTGGCAACACATGCACAAGTATGTACACAGATGCACACACAAATGCATGTGTGCACACGGGCATATGGTAAATGGGAAACCACATTTACTCTCTAGAAGGCATTGAAAGCCCCTAGTTGAGGCCATTTACCAATTTCTGGAACTGTTTTCATCGTGGCTGGCTCCTGGGTGCATCCCTGGAGTAGAGCTGGGGACAAGATTCTCACTCTGGTTCCTGTGCCCAGGAGCCATGAGAGTCAACCCACATGCCACCATCCCTCCCCTGTCACGTTCCCCTCCCCCGCTCTCCTCTAGGGTGCCACACCCTCTACCTTTGTAACTCTGCACTGGACTTTCCCATTCAATGCTCAACTGTGTCTGGTGCCCAGTGGCTCTGGGATTTGGGGAAACAGAAGCAATAGATCCTCTAAACACCATGGCCACCCCTAGCCAAAGGCAACCGGGATCAGCCTAGGTGCCAGATGCACGATCAGGTGATGGTCACTTCCTTGTTTTTATCGTGTCCTCATGTAGCCGAGAGGCGAGGGAGCACTCTGGTCTGCTGTGTGAGGGAGCATTCTGGTCTATTGCCTGTCTACTGACCCCATAACAAGGGACCCACCTTGTGATTTAATCACCCCACTTCCTAACTGGTCATGTGGAGATCTGAGTTTGGGCTGCCTGAGTTCCACTCAGATGGAACACTGTCTCCACGTCTCCAACATACCTTGCTAGCATGGCTCACATGTTCTGGGACACGGCACTTAGCCTGTCTTAATGCCATGTTCTTTAGTATTTAACAGCCTTATGGAGGTATATTAACATGTCATGTGAGACCTTTATTTTAAGGCCACACTCCAGGGGTCCTGAGTTTGTATCATGACCTAACCTTCTATTGCTGCGAACACTAGTTAGGGTCTGAGGCCATTCCCACCCCCAACTACCTTGACATCTTCAGTGGGTAAGTTTCAGTACAAGGGTCCAGCACAGTTTGGCCTTCTCACAGCCCCTTAGCCAGGACACACTATGTGCCCTGTATGAGCTCACATGCCTTTCCCCAGTTCTAAGATGGAGCTTCCTCTCTCATCAGTTGGGGATCCCCAGACACCTGTATCCAAATCCACCACCAAGACACAAAGCAGGTCCAACAAGTGGCAAGTGAGGAGGTAAGGTAGATGTGAGACTCAGGAAGATACTCCGGACCATTGTTGATGTCTTGTGCTGTGGGGGTCTCCCAGAGGCCGCTGACAAGCTAGGGCAGGGCCAGGCTTGTCTGTGGCTCAGAAACTGGGCTGGAAAAGATCAAATAGTGGAGAGACATCCTCACATTCTGAGGTAGAGCTTGGAAGACGTCACCTAGGAAGGCTCCGGGTATCTAAATGAGAGGCTGGTCCACTGTGGAGGGGTAGACCTGGTGGGACTATGTTCATTTGAGCCTATGGTCACTAGGGGGCATCATCCCCACTAAGCAGTTTGTTGGTGGGAGGGGGGAGCTGAACTGCTGGAGGATCCCAGGACACAGAAGCCAAGATCATTGCCCCTAGCCAGACTGGTCTTGTGCACTACTTACCTCGCTGGGAAGGGGGTGGGAGAATCCTGTCCTGAATGGTGTTGATGCCAGGCGGGGAGGGGAGAGACGTGATGGTTTCAGAATGGAAGTGATGGGAAGTCTTCCCGGTGGGACCCTACTGCAGACCAAAGAGAGCGAGGGGTCGCCATCTCCATGGGTCAGTGGGGAGGAGAGCTGGAGTAGCCTGCAGCTGGCAGCCTGCTCCCTTGACCAGCTCTTGACTCTGTTCCCTGACAACACAGTTGACAAAACAGGAGAATTTCTGGAAAAACCAAGGCTTCCTCAGAGGTACAGGTTAAGAGTGTCTTGTGGCTGGGTGATGGTGGCGGTGGTGGCGGCGGCAGCGACTGTGCACACCTTTAATCCCAGCACTCCAGAGGCAGAGGCAGGTGGATCTCTGTGAGTTCAAGGCAAGCCTGCTCTGTAGAGCAAGTTCCAGGACAGCCAGAGCTACACAGAGAAACCTTGAGGATGGGGTTGTCACCATAGGCTCTGGGTCCTTAAGAACAAGTGACTAGGGCTGGAGAGATGGCTCAGCGGTGAAGAACACTGGCTGCTCTTCCAGAGGTCCTGAGTTCAATCCCCAGCAACCACATGGTGGCTCACAACCATCCATGATGAGATCTGGTGCCCTCTTCTGGCCTGCAGTCATACATGTAGGCAGAACACTGTATATATAATAAATCAATCTTAAAAAAAAAAAAAGGAAAAAAAAAAAAAAGAACAAGTGACTAACACATGTAGGTGGCAAATCTGGGGCATTTAGGTCAGGCCTCCTTAAACCCAGTGGCCAGGGACCCCTAGGGAAGATGCCACCTACATGTGTTCCTAGTTCTGTGGGCTGTCAGGGAAAGCATATCAGAGTGGGATGGAGAAGGCAGCCCAAGAGAGAGGGGGCACTGGCTTGAGTCTGAGAATGCTTGGCTGTGGCGCTCTAGATGGTTGTCAAGGCTGCCCTCCAGGTCATGGAGCAGAGTAGAGAACTCTTGAGACATGCATAAGGTATCCAGGCTAGAGGCTCAGTGGGCTAGAGGATGGATACTGCCCGTGTCCACCGAGAGAAGACCTCAGCGGCTTACCCATTGGATGGAGGGCTGCACAGAGTCTGTCAGGAGGCAGCTCAGGGTGTCAGGATGAGCTAGGGAGGGGACACTGTCCTTCCATGTGGGGTGTTTCTCAGGTCCCCCCGGTGGGACCTGAGGCGGAGGAGGGCCAGCTACGCGTGCAGCTGAGTCACTGGGATCTGTTGGGGTGGTGAGAGGAGCAGAGGGCCTGGGCAGAGGGGAGGGAGGGAGGGGCCATTGAGCATCAGCCCTGTTTTAATTAGGTTTCTATTTAGGTTTCTTATTAGGTTTCTATTGAAACACCACAAAAGCAAGTTGGGGAGGAAAGGGTTTGTTTGGCTTACACTTCAACATTGTTGTTCATCACTGAAGGAAGTCAGGACAGGAACTCAAACAAGGCAGGATCCTGGAGGCAGGTGCTGACACAGAGACCACGGAGGGGAGCTGCTTACTGGCTTGCTTCACATGGTTTGCTCAGCCTGTTTTTCTTTCTTTCTTTTTTTTTAATTAATTTATTTATATCATGTATATGACTGCTCTACATGTACACCTTTATGACAGAAGAAGACATCAAATCCCACTACAGATTGTTGTGAGCCACCATGTAATTGCTGAGAGTTGAACTCAGGACCTCTGGAACAGCAATCACTCTCAACCACTGAGCCATCTCTTCAGCCCATGGGCTGGGCCCTCCCCCATTGATCATTAAATGAGAAAACGCCTTACACCTGGATCTCATGGCGGCATTTCCTCAGCTGAGGCTCCTTCCCCGATGACTAGCTTGTATCAAGTTGACACACAGAACCAGCCAGGACAACTGACTGACTCCTTGTCAGCTTGACACACAAACACTATTAAGCCATATCTCTTCCTTTATTATTCATCTCCAAGACCTCACACTAAAATCAGTCTTTAAAATTTCAGTCCAATCTTTTTTTAAAAGTTCAAGCCTTTCATCTGTGAGCCCCTTTAAAAATAAAATTCAATACCTTCTTAAAAAGGGAAGAACCAGGGCACCATCACACTCTGAACCAAGCAAAACCAAATTTCAATGGTATAAATAACTCAATGCCCAATTATCTGGGATCCACTTGCAATCTTCGGGACTCCTGCAAATAGCTTGGGTCACTCCCCCAGCCCCACCCTACACAGGCACACACAGATTGTCTTCTAGACTCCATCAGGTTCCATTTCAATGCTGCTGCTGTTCTTGGAGGTCTTCCCATGGTACTGGCATCTCCAAAACCCTGGGGTCTTAGGCTGCACCTAGGCTGCACTTTCACCAATAGCCTCTCATAGGCTCTCTTCACAGTGCCAAGCCTCAACTCCTTTGCATGAATGACCCCTTCAGTCCTGGACCTTCAATTGCCACTCAGCCTGTACCTTCACCAATGGCTTTTTTTTTTCCTCTCACAGTGCCAAGTTTCAGCTGCTTTCCATGACACCTTTATGCCTTCAAAACCAGTACCACCTGGGTGGCTCTTACCCATTGCCAAGTCTGGCTGCTAGCATGAGGTACAACCTTGGCCACCTCTGGAACACTGTAATTGGATATTTCTCTCCCACCTGCCAGTTCCCAAATACCTGGCAGCTGCTTCCCAAATTACCACACAAAGTCTTATATTAATTATAAACGTTTTGCCAATAGCTCAGGCTTATTACTAACTAGCTCTTACATTTTAAGTTGACCCATATTTCTATTTATGCTTTGCCACGTGGCGGTACCTTTATTAGCATGCTGCTCCCTTTGCGTCTGGCTGGTGACTCCTGACGCTGCCCTTCTCCTTCCCAGCGTTCTCAGTTTGGCTCTCCTGTTCAACCTTATCCTGTTCAGCTACTGGCCAGTCAGCTTGTTTATTAAACCAATCACAGTGACAAATCTTCACAGTCTACAAGAGGATTATTCCACGGCAGAACACAGCATCTCTGTGCTTCCAGGAATCACTTCCCAGAAGATTTCACCTCAGTGATCCTGGTCTCTTCTTAACCACTGATAATTTCTTAGTTCCAGCCAACCAGCATCAAGAATTCTAGCAAAGCAAAATTTTGCTTTAGCAGCTCTGGTATCTTGTTAATCACAGCTGACTCTTCAATTTCAGCTAACCAGAAACACAGGCTCTTAACTCAGAATAACAAGTGGCCCTGATAGTCTTTAAACTTCCCTCTGAAACTTCACAAGTCAGGTCTCCATCTTCTGCGTGGCTCTCAACATTCTTATCTTCCAGGCTCCTAAAGAACATCCCACATAGCTCTTAATACTCAATGGCTCTTCTGGCCCCAAATTCCAAAGTCCTTCCATAATCCTCCTCCAAAACACGGTCAGGTCTGTCACAGCAATACCCCACTTATAGTACCAATTTGCTTAGGGTTGCTATTGCTTTGATGAAATACCATGACCAAAAAGCAAGTTGGGGAGGAAAGGGTTTATTTGTCTTACATTGCTATTCATCACCGAAGTAAATCAGGACAGGAACTCAAATAGGGCAGTAACCTAGAGGCAGGAGCTGATGCAGAGGCCATGGAGGAGTGACGTTTACTGGCTTGCTTCACATGGCTTGCTCAGCCTGCTTTCTTACAGAACCCAGGACCAACAGTCCAGAAATGGCACCACCCACCATGGGCTGGGCCCTCCCACATTGATCATTAAATGAGAAAATGCTTTACACCTGGATTTCGTGGTAGAAGCATTTCCTCAGCTGAGGCTCCTTCCTCTGATGACTCTAGCTTGTGTCAAGTTGACACACAAAACTAGCCAGTACAAGCCCATAGTCACCACTGCTAGGCTGTGTCCTCAGGTGTATCCCAAATGTGCCAGTTTATATCTAAGCTAAGGCCTGGGCCCTGCTGTCCTGGAATTCACCTGTTGGGGCTCACCTGATACAGGTGTGGCTGGACCTGCCCTCTTGCGCTGATGCTTGGCTCCCTTCCAAGGGGAAGCAAGGGCAGTTGCCTTCTGAAAATCCTTAGCTGGAGCTAGTGGGTTCTTGGGTAAGAGAGAGGGAGGCTGGCTGCTTTCCGAGGGGGGCTGAGTGGGTGAAGCAAGTACACAGAGGCCACCCATGGGAGACTGGGAAGCTGGTGGCATGCACAGATGCAGACACTTTGCATGTGATTTTCCTGGTGGGGACAAAGCCTTCCTGCAGATGTCCCTATTCTGTCATGAAGACATGCCACCTTCTCCATGGTCCTGGGTTCCCTTCCATTTTCTGGTAGCACTGAGGCACTCCCTGGTGGTGTCCTAACTCTGGCTCTGAACCTGTCCTCATACCCCCCAACTCCCAGGTAGCGGCAGGCACATCAGCCCCTCCAGTGGAAGACCAGAATGTGGCTCACATATCGGTTGTGTCCTATGTGTCCAGAACCACTCCTCTACTGGGTCCAGAGGGATGATGCTGGCTTACCAGGACTGGTGAGCAGCAGGGTCCTCAGAGGCTAGGCCATGCTTGGCTGGCCTCTGTCTCAAGGCTGGGAGGAGGAGGAGGTCCTGAATGGAGTCCCCAGTTTTGGGTGTGTGCCACTTCACAGTATCCTTAGCTCTCTCTGGACATTAGCATTCTGGCCCAGTCCTACTGGGCTGAAATCCACATCAGCAGGGTTATGTTCCTTCTGGAAGCTCCATGGGGGAGCAGGTTCCCGTGTCTTCCCTGGCTTCTGGAGTTACCCACCTTCTTCACAGGACTTCCTGTCTGTTCCAAGACAGGTGGCTTCTCTCCACATGCCTCACTTAGCCCTTGGCTCCCAGCTTGGCTCTTACATGCCTGGGGAGCCTTGTGATGACTTTGATGACACATGTGCCTCTTCTTGACCTTTTTTAACCTAAGGTGGTCACAGGGTGTGGTGTTAGCATGTGGGCATTTTGAGGGTTGTAGTATTCTGCTCACCACTGGTGCTAAATTGTCTCTCCATTTGAAAATAGAGACAGTCTGCCTGGGGGCAGCTTGGTCTCCTAGTGCCCAGGTTCTCCCAGGAAGCTGGGGATAGGGATTAAGTAACTGTGGACAGGGTTGAAAGGAAATATTTAATACCCTGATGTAAAATGCCCAGGCTCATCACACCACACACTACCATGAACATCAACAAGCAGCCCCTGGCAGCCTGCCTGAGCTTGGCCCTGAAATCTCTTAGGTAGCTAGCAAGGCCTTATCTCAGGACCATGCCAGATTGCTCAGGTGACGTATTTGGGAGCTGGCATTCTTTTTTGTTGTTGTTTTTCTTTCTCTGAGGCAGGGTTTCTCTGCAGCTTTGGAGCCTGTCCTGGACTAGCTTTGTAGACTAGGCTGGCCTCAAACTCACAGAGATCCACCTGCCTCTGCCTCCTGAGTGCTGGGATTACAGGCATGCCACCACCGTCCAGCCAGAAGGTGGAATTCTTAAACAGTGGGGATTTCAGTTTTGCTTTGTCTAATGGTCTGGAACTCCTGGAACCTCCTGCCTCAGCTCCTGAGTGGATGGGACCATAGGCATGATTATGTGTGTCTCCCAATGTAATGTTCTCTATGTTTTCTCTATGTTTCTCTCTCTCTCTCTCTCTCTCTCTCTCTCTCTCTCTCTCTCTCTCTCTCTCTCTCTCTCTCCCTCTCCCTCTCCCTCTCCCTCTCCCTCTCCCTCTCCCTCTTCCTCTCCCCATCTCTTCCTTTCCTTTTTTTCTTTGAGACAGGGTTTCTCTGTGTTTCTCTAGATGTCCTGGAACTTACTCTGTAGACCAGGCTGGCCTCAAACTCAGAGATCTGCCTGCCTCTGCCTCCTGAGTGCTGAGATCAAAGGCATAAGCCAACACTGTCTGGCCAAACATTCTTCTCTTGTGGTAAAACACACACACACACACACACACACACACACAATGATTTGCCTACTTATTTATTTATACATGGTCTTTATTTATACAAGGCCCAGGCTACCTCAAACTCACTATGTCGACAATATCTTGAACTTTTGATCCTCTTGACTCTACTCCCAAGTGCTGAGATTACAGGTGTATGTCAACATACTTCTTTTCATGCAGTGCTGGGAATGAATCCAGGGCTTTGTGTTACACTTGACAACTGAAATGCCACTTTGGGCATGTAAGCTGGGGGCATTAATGACAGTCACATGCTATATAGCCATCACCGCTGTTCACAGTGTCTTGCCAGTTCCAGTCAAGGCCACAGCCCCTGCTATGGTCCTAGGAAACCCTCTCTACAGGTCATCCCTGGGCAAGGCAAGTTGAGGTCACTGTCTACTCAGAGTGGCGCTGATGCTGAGGACTGGTGCTATTTAACTGAGGTGCCCTAGGTGGCCTGGCTGGCCAAGTTTCCCCATCTGCAGGATAGTGCTGGCCCCATCTCTGGGATGCCTGTCCTTGTCCAAGGAGCCAACAGAGTAGACCTTGGGGCTATCTGTCACCCTGAGTTTTTGATGACTCTCTGTTCCTGGATACAGCACTTACTGTCTGACCAGAAGCTGCCACCTCCTTCATCAGTGGTTTCTAGAAGGCACAGCTGTCTTGCCTAAATGTGTTATTATTCTGTCTGTCCTTCCTTCCTTGTCCTTCTTGGCTTGGATAACTCCCACATGTACCATTTGTTCCTTTTCAGAAAACAAAATACAAAAAGCACGAACCTTCTATACAGGGGCAGACACTCGCTGCCCTGAAAAGACAGATGGCATTTTGTTAGTTTCTCTGCAGTGCTTATTTGTTTTAGGGACTGCCCCCAAGCCATGCCTCACCGCCCCAAGTGGCTGACAAGTTTGGGAGTGACCAGTCCACACTGTCCCTCTCTGGCAAGTACCTAGTCGCACATGACATGGACCCATGTTTACTGAAACACTGGGGGCCAGGTGGCTTGTGGCTCTGATGCTACTTTGGTTTCCAACAGAGCATTATCTTTTTCTTTTTTTTCTTTTTGGCTTTTCAAGACAGGGTTTCTCCGTGTAATTTTGGTGCCTGTCCTGGATATCTCTCTGTGGACCAGGCTGGCCCCAAACTCACAGAGATCCGCCTGGCTCTGCCTTCCGAGTGCTGGGATTAGAGTCGTGTGCCACCGCCACCCGCCTGTACCATTATATTTGTGTGACCTGTTGTGACACCGGCACTTTATTTAGGCTGGTGGCAAATTCCCCCACCCAGTCTCTTCCTGAAGGTGGTCAGAGGTAGGAGATCCTGTGCACACCACAGTCCAGGCTGCAACTCTTCCAAGACACAAAGTATTGGGATAGCATGCCTTTCCAAGACCCTTGAGGGTAGGGGGTGGAGTCCTGATTACTTTTAGGGCACTGCTGAGGACTGAAGATGGGGGATGACAGGATGAGATCCAATACATGTCAAGCCACTCATCATTCTTGTCTTCCCTGTAGCCAAGTACCCAGCCATCAAGGCCCTGATGCGGCCAGACCCCCACCTCAAATGGACAGTGCTGGGGATGGTATTGGTGCAGTTGCTGGCCTGCTGGCTGGTGCGGGGACTCTCTTGGCGATGGCTGCTATTCTGGGCCTATGCCTTCGGTGGCTGCATCAACCACTCGCTGACGTTGGCCATCCACGACATCTCACACAATACTGCCTTTGGCACAAACTTTGCGTCCCGCAACCGCTGGTTTGCCATCTTCGCGAATCTGCCCATTGGCGTACCCTATGCCACATCCTTCAAAAAGTACCATGTGGACCACCATCGTTACCTGGGTGGCGATGGGCTGGACGTGGACATTCCCTCGAACTTTGAAGGCTGGTTCTTCTGTACCCCGGCCCGCAAGCTGCTCTGGCTGGTGCTACAGCCTTTCTTCTACTCCTTACGGCCTCTCTGTGTGAACCCCAAGGTGGTGACCCGTATGGAGATGCTCAATACCCTGGTGCAGCTGGCAGTCGACATGACCATTTTTGCCCTCTGGGGGATCAAACCCATAGTCTACCTTCTAGCCAGCTCCTTCCTGGGCCTGGGCCTACACCCTATCTCTGGCCATTTTGTGGCTGAGCATTATATGTTCACGAAGGGGTATGAGACTTACTCCTACTATGGGCCCCTCAACTGGATCACCTTCAATGTGGGCTACCACATGGAGCACCATGACTTCCCCAGCATCCCCGGCTGCTACCTGCCACTGGTAAGTGCTCAGCCTAGGCTCAGCGGGCAAGGGAGGAATGAGGAGGAAAGAGAAGGGCTCTGCCATTCCTAGGCTGACTTTACTTTGTGTGTTGGTAAGGGGATGGCTCCTCACTTTTGGAGTGCCTGCCTGGAGGTGGAGGCGGCAGATCTAGATAAGACAGTGTCTCAAGGCAGATGCAGGTTAGCCCATCCTGCATCCCTACTCCAGTACTTGGCCCGTACTTGGGCTTCCTTTTCTGTATCAGTGGACACCATGTAAAGCACTCTGCTTTCTGTCTCTTGCCTGTTGCTGCTCACTCCTGTCCCAGGCAAGTAGCAGTATGGGCACACTGCTCCCAGCCTGGAGCTGGCCAGACAGCAGAGGTATAGTCTCATCCTTACAACCTATGGGGACCGGCTGTAGCTACAGAGGTGGGGTGGCTGAGGTGGAGGGGTGAAGGCTGAAATACAGGAACAGGAGGCCTTGAATGCCAATGGCTGTGGCATTATATAGGTGTGGCAAGGGCCAGCAGTGGGGGAGGGTTCTCATTCCTGAGTATGTTTGTGTATGTCCTTCTTGTGTGCCCAGGGTGTGTGTGTGTGTGTGTGTGTGTGTGTGTGTGTGTGTGTGTGTGTGTGTGTGCATGCTTGCCCAGTGTGCATACATTACTGGTCTGGGTGACTTTGGATTTTTCCCAATGCTGTGCTCATGCAACCAATGAAGCTGCCCCTTCCACGAATGCTACACTCCAATGTACATTTGAGAAGGCAGAGGTTAAAAGGGATAGCATGTTTCAGAGGCCAGGCTTGAGTCTATGGAGGCCGCCTCTGATGGGCAGGTGCAGTCTTCATAGAGCAAGCACCTGCTGTGGGCTGGAGGGGAGGCTGCCTGCTGGACCCATTTCAGATGTGGAGCAGTGCCTTCCCTGGGGAGGTGGGAGGATGAGCTCCACAGCAATGTGGTGTTCTGGTTACAGGTGCTGTGGCCGGAACACTCCCCGGGGAAGAGGTAGACACTGCATATCAGGTCAGGATAAAGGCTGGGTGTGCAGACACGGATTGGGTGAGGAAGCAGTAAAAGCTGAAGCCCAGAGCCTGGCAGAGCATAGGATGCCAGGGTGAGGAGGGAGGGTGTTATTCAAGGCCAGTGGGTGCAGGCCTCAGAACTGCAGGATCGGGATGGACCCACCTTGACCTTTTGGATTAAAAAGTTGGTGGGTTCTTAGGTGGGGCACTCAGGCTGTGCTGCCTTCCCTACTGGGGCCTCCTTCACTTGCAGCTGGTATGTGCATGTGTGTGTGTGTGTGTGTGTGTGTGTGTGTGCACTCACAGTATGTGTGCTAGGTGCAGCCTTGACCCCAGCCCCTCTCCACAGGTGCGGAAGATTGCGCCCGAATACTACGACCACCTGCCGCAGCACCACTCCTGGGTGAAGGTGCTTTGGGACTTTGTATTTGAGGACTCTCTGGGGCCCTACTCCAGGGTTAAGCGCAAGTATAAGCTGGCAGAGGACCGCCTGTGAGCCCTGCCAGCCAGCAGTCCTGAGTGGGCAGTTCCACGCCTCTGGCCCCCACTTCCGTGGCCAGAGCCACAGAACATCTGTGCTACATCAGCTCCTGCAGTCTAGGCTGCCTCTGGCTCTGTTGGGCCCAGCAACAGGGGATGCAGGCTATGGTTGGAGTGACCAGGCTTACCTAATCTCTCTGGGCCTTCCCTCTGACTAGGATACTCGGTGTCTGTGGTCCCAAGGAGCTGGTTTCTCTGTTCTTGTACCCTAGATTAAACCTAACTTTTGTCTTTATAGTCAATGTGTTGTCCTTCTTTCGGGCAGAATGGAGTCCTGGCCTGAACCTGGGCTCTCAGAGAATGAGGCCTAAATCCAGGTGGGTGAAGGTCAGCCCCATGACTGTGTCTAGAAGGGTGTGTCCCTGAGGCCTCTGCCACCATGGAGAAGCCTCTAGATACAGACTGCAGAAGGTCCCTCCAAGCCACAGGACAGCTCTACTTTAGGTCCTTTGACCTGTGAAACCATCCTGAGCTTGGACAGGGTCAGGCTAGCAGCATGGGGTTCGTCTCCCCCCATGCTACATGGAACTGGCACCCAAGTCAGATGGCTGACTGGGCAGTGTTTTTGTGTTATGTGAACTGGGAGTGGGTCATAAATACTGATGTGATGGCATAGCTGTGACTAGAGAGGCAGCTTTGGTTAGTGACCTGGTTAGGGGCTGGGCCATAGTGGGTCCTGGTGTTCAGAGCAGGTAGCAGCTGGGAGGGTCCCTTGGCAGACAGGGACAAGAGTGGGCCTAACCGTACAGCTCCCACTGCATCCTGAGGCTTGTACGAGGCTTGGCCAATGACACCACCACAGAGGCAGCCAGGGAAGGAGGGTGTGCTACAGCCCTTGCCCCATGCCTGGGAGTGGCCCTGTGTTCCAGGGACAGGTGTCTCTGAATAGTGACTCTGTTGAGATGACTTAGAAGACCTGGTCTAAGAACTTCCGAGACACGAGGACTTTGAGATAAGGCAGGTGGCTTCTTCCTGTGCACACAAGCTACTCCAGGGGTTGAGGGGACTCCCAGTGAGGCCAGCTGCCACCCACGGCCTTGGCTGAGCCCCACTGCACCTGGCCCACCAGCCTCCTTCCTGCAGATAGTGCCATAGGCTGTGTTGAGACCTCCCCTCATGTCAGAGGTCTGGGGCTAAGGGAACCTCTGAAGGAGTTGTGATTAGGCTATGCTGAGGACATTCTGGGAGAGGCTGGGAGGTCTGGGTAGGAGGGCTGTAGCAAAGTACCTCTCAAGTATATGGAGTGTACTGCCTTGGCCAAGCCCAACAATCACATTCCTGGCTTTTAGGGTGATTGGAACTCAACGATATGGAATGTGCCAAGGATCTCACCCCATCCCTTCCTACCCAGTACTCAGCACTGAGCACACCAGTAGGCATTCTGCTCTATGATCCTGGTGACTATGGGAGGTCATAGGCTCTCTGTAGCTACAATGAAGATTAAGTGCTGGGACTTCCCTAGGTTGCCATGGATCGTTCTCAGCTCCCTGAGCCCTGGGCCCACTTCCAGCACTTGACAGGCAGATTGCACATGGAACCCTTGAATCCAGGGCATTACAGTCAGACCCTGGGGCTATATGGCTCTCCACAGGTAGGACCTGAGCTCAGCTCCACATGTAGGAGATGCCTGGTGGCCTGGCCATACTCTTGGGTCCTGGGGATGTTCTGATGGGGTCCAGCTGCTCTCTGATGTCCCTCTTGTTCTCTTTAGTCCTGTACACTCTTGTCTGGGTACTCACTGTAAAAAGGCACCCCACCAAGGCAGCCAAGAGCCGGCGCATGAGAGAGCAAGCCGGAGCCTGAGTGTGGACAGTGAACGGTTTATTTATTATCGTGTGGACATAACACGCACTGCGTGGACAGACTGAAACACCATGGCTGCTGGGTCTGAGCTGTATTCTGACAGCTCTGTGGTGTGGGAAGGCCACACTGTACCCAGCTGTTCACTGCCAGCTGAGGAGCTAACAGTGTCACCTAGGAGAAAACTTGGAAGCCATCTAATAAAGCAGGTGATTTTGGGGTGTTCTCTCTATAAACCAAAGAAATGTACACTTAAATAAGCAAATATAAAATACAAAAAAGAATAGACCCGGTGTTCTGTGTCAGATACGCTAAAAATCCAGGAGTTGAAGTCTGTTTCCTCATTTTAATATTGTATCACAGGTTGAGACTTAAGCACATCCAACTTCCGCAGGCTCGCCGTGTGCTGGGGCCAGCACGGCTCCTGGCGATCCTCCAGGGCTGGCGCCATCTTACGTGGTGCTGATCCCACTTAGCTCCTGCCTGATGGCTAAGGGCAGGACAAGGAGAGGGAGGTTCAGTGTAGCAGGGAAGCACCCTGTTCAGGCTGCCAGAGACCACACATGGGCTAGAGGTTCACCAGCAGGGCAGCTTTGACACATCTTTGGGGGAGATAACCCAGACCTCATGTGCTTCTGCCCCTAATGACAGACTTGAAAAAGCCAAAGGCTGGCTATACCTTGCTTCAGAGCTTCCTTGGGGTGCTGTGGGAGGGACTCAGGTCTTCCTAGAGTCTGACAGGTAAGTACCCACATCTGCTCAGAGGCCCTGAGTCCCCCCCCCCCCCCACACACACACACAAGATGGAAGCTGGCACAGCCTGTCTAGAGAGTGTGGTCCAGCAGGAGTCTGGCCACAGAGCTGTAGACTGTGCTGGTGCCATGGCCCAGCCTTTCTCCTCTAGGGCTGGCTCTCTTCTGCCTGCTTGAGACTCGTTACGCCTTCCCAGACTGTTCGCTCTTCCTCTGGCCTTCATCCTGTCTCTTCCCCAGATCTGGGCTCCCTTCTCTGAGCTCCCCTCCCTTCCCTCTTCCTTCACAGGCCTCTGGTACCCTCACAGTGGACACACCTGACTGGAGCCAACAGCCAGAGAAGGGCCACAGTTAAGTGATAGGGTCTTTGCAGGCCAGCACCCTCACGCTTTCCTGCAGGCTCTTAGCACGGACCTACATGATGATGGCAGGCAGTGAATGAAGCTAGGCTCTCACTACTGCCTGTCTCTTCCCAGGCAGCTCTCTTGAAGACAGTTTGACTATACTTGGGGTTTCTGACTATTTTCCCCAAGTGCCAGAAGGGAGCCCCCCAAGACTGGAACTGTGGGGCAGCAGTAAGGCAGTGAACTGCCCCACAGTTGTGCTGTCTCCTTCCCTGAATCATGAACACTCCCAGACTTGTCCTCTGGTGGGACTGGACTGACAGAAATGGTGGTCTCTGTGGCCAAGGAGTGTAGCTATTACGGCTATTGGCTGCTATTGGCTTCCAGGTCTCAGCAGCACCTCTGTGCACATCTTCCCTGTGGGAGCCTGCTGTTAGCTGCCCCTCTGGCTGCACAGGTCTTTCTAGCTCGGGTCACTGCTGACAGCCTGGGCACTAGTGATAGGTGGGGGTGGGTGGGTACAGGCTGTGCCCGAGCCAGCTCCTTAAAGGCCCTGGTGGGGACAGATGTGATGTGAGCATCACAGTTGTCCTTTCTGGAGCCAGGGGCTCCCTAGACAGGGTCATGCAGGCTGTGAAGGAGTCAGGCACTCTCTAGAGACAGCAGTGACAGGAAGACTGGACAGGCAATAGACTAGGAAGGGACAGAAACTTGGAGGGTGTCTCCAAGCCCACCCTCTCCTCCACAGGGTGATCTTCTGGGAGGAAGCTGAGGCAAGGAAGACCTCAGACACAGAACCACACCCTAGGGAGAGGTGCATTCTCAGTGATCCACTTCACTTTTCTGAGCCCCAGTTTCCACAGCTACAGATGGAGTGAGTGTGGGATGGTGGGGGTACAGTGAGCTCATCCCTGGCTGGAGTAGCCCCCACTCACCATCAATGATCTCCTCTTTTACCTTGTGGAGCTCTCGAACCACCTCCTCCAGGATCTCCTGCTGGGCAGAATCTCAGAGTGAAGAGACAGACGCTGACTCTAGGGGACACACTGCAGGGGTCTCGCCCTCAGCCAGGCCCTGCTCTCAACACCCCTCAGTCATGATGGAGGGGCCCAGAGACAGGCTGCAGTGCTCAGGCACTCCCTTTTCCTCCACTGGCCAGCTTCCTGCCTTTGTGGCAGTCAAGCATGGGACTCACTGGCTGGAGAGAGTCCCCAGCCTGTTGCATGCTACTGGCTCTCACCTGTTTCATCCTGTCCAAATCTAAGGCATCCAGGCCCACGTCATTTCCACTCCCGGCAGGCTTCACCCTGGAAGAAGAATGGTAGGTGAGGAGGGTGGGTGCTGGGGTCTATAGGCACCCATGCTGGGAAGCTTGAGGTGTCAGAGACCCCTGCTTAGGGTCCAAGAACCACCGGCTCTCCAGCCCTTCTGCTGTAGGGTTGCTGGGAAAGGATGTCTTGTCCTTTAAAGGTCTCCTCAATCCCTTAACCACATTTCCCAGTCCGAGTCAGGACATGGGGCCACACAGGAGCAGTCTTCTGGCTTGACAGGCCTTAGGTAGAGGAGGCAGCTGAGAAAGACGCCATTAGTGCCTCCTGTCTCCCTGGAGAGAAACAGTACTGATGACATCTTCCTCCACATGGAGCTTGTGTTCCAACTCAACTCTGGTTGGTGAAACCCAACAACTGTAGCAGTGGAATCGTAGTTAGCTCCATGCTGAAGGTACCATCCTAGGCTGCCTCCCAAATGTCTGTGCAACAGACTCTCACCCGGAGGGAGGCTTGACCGGCCCCTCTCTAAAGCTACCCCAGACTACCTCTACCTCTGTCCTCAGTCTTCTCCAGGGCCTCTCCAGGAGCCACAGTTATCCCTGGTGCACAGTCTGGCTGACCATGGGCATGCCTGTCAGGGCCATGCTGGAACTCTGCTCTGCTCATCACCTTGTCTCACTCTGCAAGCCGGGCTTCTGGTGTCACCTGCTCTGTGACAAGAGCTGCTGGCTTCCATCTGGGATGGTCAGTGGAGATAATTCCCGGTGTGGGCTTGAGGCCTTCAAATGCATCTCTGCCTTTTTGGGCCAGTGTACTTTCCTTTTGTTCTTTCTTTATTGGTTATACTTTAAACAGGGTCTGGACAGAGGTTACTGATCTGAACTTCAACGCCTGTGGTACAGGCACTCTTCCCGGATACTCACTAGCCACAATGTGAATCTAACTCCAGGGTCTTTCAGAACATGGTGGAGGTGCTGAAGGCAGACACACTCTAGACCCAATTCTCTGCCCATATGGAAAGAACAGCCATAGCAGCCTGTGGCTCCAGGGGAAGAAATGTGACTGGAACCAGGTAGGGAGACTGGGAGTGATGGAGTTCAAATGTCCATTTATGGAGACAGCTTGGTTGTAAGGGGTCATGTTAGGAGAGAGAGAGAGGGCCAGTGATCTGCAAAGCTTGGAAGAAGTGTTCCTGCATGTGTCCTGGGTGAGCCTCACAGATGTTAATCACGGTGCTGAACAGGTGGTCTACCAGGAATTCTGGGTTCTGAGAAGCAAATAACCCAAGCTCCAGGCCCTTCCTGTGGGCTGCACCATTTCAGCAGTAACTTCTGGGAGATGGGGTAGCACTCCCACCTCCATATTGACAGCAACCATGAACAGCATGAATGCTTGAGCGGTGGTTACTGTACATCTTTACTGAAACTAAAGACCAGATTTGGCAAGGCTCGGGGGTGGGGGTGAGGGTGGTGTGCACACCTTTAATCCCAGTACTAGGGCAGAGACGGGAGGATCTCTGTGAGTTCAAGACCAACCTGGTCTACAGAGCAAGTTTCAGAGACACAGAGAAACCCTGTCTCAAAAGACTAAAACCAAACAACAACAAAAACAAAACAAAAAAGATCAGGTTTGGCTTGAAGCTGCAAAGAGATTTCATTCTAAGAGAGAGGCTCAGCCACTGAGAAGGTGGGACTATACTCTGAGACTCCACTAGCTGTCAGGACTAGCTCTGCTGGAAGGCCACCGGCTGTTCTGCCCTCCTGTCAGCTTTCCTCT